>NW_027423598.1:0-42634 GCF_048934315.1 Petromyzon marinus
GTGGACCGGTAAGTATGGTAGGTGGCCCGTTAAGGTAAGGTAGGTTGCCCGTTAAGGTAAGTTGCCCATTAAGGTAGGTGGCCCATTAAGGTAATGTAGGTGGCAAGTTATGGTAAGGTAGGTGGGTGGCCCGTTAAGGTAAGTTAGGCGGGTTGCCCGTTACGGTAAGGTAGGTGGGTGGCCCGTTAAGGAAAGGTAGGTGGGTGGCCCGTAAAGGTAGGTGCTTGGCCCATTAAGGTAAGGTAAGTGGCCCATTAAGGTAAGTTACCTGTTAAGGTAGGTGGCCCATTAAGGTAATGTAGTTGGCCCGTTAAGGTAAGGTATTTGGGTGGACCGTAAAGGTAAGGTTGGTGGGTGGCCCGTTAAGGTAAGGTAGGTGGGTGGCCCCTTAAGGTAAGGTAGGTGGGTGGCCGGTTAAGGTAAGGTAGCTGGGTGGCCCGTTAAGGTAATGTAGGTGTGTGGCACGTTAAGGTAAGGTTGGTGGGTGGCCCGTTAAGGTAAGGTAGGTGGGTGGCCCGTTAAGGTAAGGTTGTTGGGTTGCCCGTTAAGGTAGGTGGGTGGCCCGTTAAGATAAGGTAGGTGTGTGGCCCGTTAAGGTATCATAGGTAGGTGGCCAGTTAAGTTAAGGTAGGTGGCCCGTTAAGGTAAGGTAGGTGGGTGGCCCGTTAAGGTAAGGTTGTTGGGTGGCCCCTTGAGGTAAGGTAGGTGGGTGGCCCGTTAAGGTAGGTCGGTGGCCCATTAAGGTAAGGTAGGTGGGTGGCCCGTTAAGGTATCATAGGTAGGTGGACCGTTAAGGTAAGGTAGGTGGCCCATTAAGGTAAAGTAGGTGGCCCGTTAAGGTAACGTAGGTGGCCCGTTAAGGTAAGGTAGGTGGGTGGCCCGTTAAGGTAATGTAGGTGGGTGGCCGGTTAAGGTAAGGTGGGTGGGTGGCCCGTTAAGGTAAGGTAGGTGGCCCATTAAGGTAAAGTAGATGGCCCGTTAAGGTAAGGTCGGTGGGTGGCCCCTTAAGGTAAGGTAGATGGGTATCCCGTTAAGCTAAGTGGCCCGTTAAGGTAAGGTAGGTGGGTGGCCCGTTAAGGTAAGGTAGGTGGGTGGCCCGTTAAGGTAAGGTAGGAGGCCCATTAAGGTAATGTAGGTGGCAAGTTATGGTAAGTTAGGCGGGTGGCCCGTTAAGTTAAGGTAGGCGGGGGGCCCGTTAAGGTAAGGTAGGTGGATGGCCGTCAATTTAAGGTTGGTGGGTGGCCCATTAAGGTAAGGTAGGCGTGTGGCCCGTTAAGGTAAGGTAGGTGGTTGGCCCACCCTCTCCCCCCACCCTCTCCCCCCACCCTCTCCCCCCCACCCTCTCCCCCCCACCATCTCCCCACCACCCTCTCCCCCCCACCCTCTCCCCCCCACCCTCTCCCCCCACCCTCTCCCCCCAACCCTCTCCCCCCCCACCCTCTCCCCCCACCCTCTCCCCCAACCCTCTCCCCCCACCGTCTCCCCCCACCCTCTCCCCCCCACCCTCTCCACCCCACCCTCTCCCCCCCATCCTATCCCCCCCACCCTCTCCCCCCACCCTCTCCCCCCCACACTCTCCCCCCAGCCCTCCCCCCACCCTCTCCCCCCCACCTTCTCCCCCCACCCTCTCCCCCCACCCTCTCCCCCCACCCTCTCCCCACCCTCTCCCCCCACCCTCTCCTCCCACCCTCTCCCCCCCACCCTCTCCCCCCACCCTCTCCCCCCACCCTCTCCCCCCCACCCTCTAGCCCCACTATCTCCCCCCACCCTCTCCCCCCACCCTCTCCCCCCACCCTCTCCCCCCCCGCATTCTCCACCCCACCCTCTCCCCCCCACCCTCTCCCCCCCACCCTCTCCCCCCACCCTCTCCCCCCCACCCTCTCCCCCCACCCTCTCCCCCCACCTTCTCCCCCCCACCCTCTCCCCCCCACCCTCTCCCCCCACCCTCTCCCCCCCACCCTCTCCCCCCCACCCTCTCCCCCCACCCTCCCCCCCCCTCTCCCCCCAACCTCTCCCCCCAACCTCTCCCCCCACCCTCTCCCCCCACCCTCTCCCCCCACCCTCTCCCCCCACCCTCTCCCACCCACCCTCTCCCCCCCACCCTCTCCCCCCACTCTGTCCCCCCACCCTCTCCCCCCACCCTCTCCCCCCCACCCTCTCCCCCCCACCCTCTCCCCCCACCCTCTCCCCCCCACCCTCTCCCCCCCACCCTCTCCCCCCCACCCTCTCCCCCCCACCCACTCCCCCCACCATCTCCCCCCCCTCTCCCCCCAACCTCTCCCCCCACCCTCTCCCCCCACCCTCTCCCCCCACCCTCTCCCCCCCACCCTCTCCCACCCACCCTCTCCCCCCCACCCTCTCCCCCCACTCTGTCCCCCCACCCTCTCCCCCCACCCTCTCCCCCCCACCCTCTCCCCCCCACACTCTCCCCCCACCCTCTCCCCCCCACCCTCTCCCCCCCACCCTCTCCCCCCCACCCTCTCCCCCCCACCCTCTCCCACCCACCCATTCCCCCCACCCTCTCCCCCCCCTCTCCCCCCAACCTCTCCCCCCACCCTCTCCCCCCACCCTCTCCCCCCACCCTCTCCCCCCACCCTCTCCCCCCCACCCTCTCCCACCCACCCTCTCCCCCCCACCCTCTCCCCCCACTCTGTCCCCCCACCCTCTCCCCCCACCCTCTCCCCCCCACCCTCTCCCCCCCACCCTCTCCCCCCACCCTCTCCCCCCCACCCTCTCCCCCCACCCTCTCCCCCCACCCTCTCCCCCCACCCTCTCCCCCCCACCCTCTCCCACCCACCCTCTCCCCCCCACCCTCTCCCCCCACTCTGTCCCCCCACCCTCTCCCCCCACCCTCTCCCCCCCACCCTCTCCCCCCCACCCTCTCCCCCCCACCCTCTCCCCCCACCCTCTCTTTTTTTTACGATCAGAAGAAACAAGAAGATGCTCGGTGTAGTCGGCACTTTGCACCGTTCATTTAGTTTTTTTTGTTCTTTTTTATGCTTTGCTTTATGTAACCCCCCCTCTCTGCCCCCCCCTCTCTCTCCACCCCCCCTCTCCTCCTCTCCTCTCTCTCTACCCACTCTCCGCCCCCCCTCTCTCTCTGCCCCCTCTCTTCCTACTCCATTTGCCTCTCTCTCGCTCTCTCTTTTTTTCTTTATAACTACGACAAGTGCTGCATCTACACGCTGCCCTTCCCACAGTCAAACGGCCTTCGACGGGTAGCTTAGATCTGCATGCAGAGCTCTCCATCATCTGCCACCGAGCACACGGCCTCCTCCAGTGCCCACTGCTCCTTGAAGGCCGGCACGGCGTGGGTCAGCCGCGCGTGGCTGAACTCCAGCCACACCCTGATCCGACCAGAGCGTGGAAGATGCCCAGGCTGCTGGCTGGACGTTGCCCCTCCAGGGCCACCTTCCTTGCCCTGTATATGGCGAGCTTGGCGTAGCCGAAGAGCAGGTTGACCAGCCCCTGAAGATGTTGGGGTCCGTCGCCCTTTGGGTATCCAAAGATGAGGACCGTCGGGGAGAAGTGGAGGCTGAACCTTAGGAGGATGTTTCTCAGGACCTTGAACAGCGAGTCCAGGCTCTTGCACTCCACATATTGGTGCGCCACCGTCTCCACTTTACCGCAGAACCGGCACTCCGGGGACGTGTTGGTGAAGCGCGCCAGGGAGACGTTGGTGGTGACGGTGCCGTAGGCGATGCTCCAGCTGAGGTCGCCGATGCGGTTGTACGTCGGTCTGCAGTAGAGTTGCCTCCAGCGAGGCCTCTCCGGAGAGACGCAGGGCAGGGCTTTCCTCCAGGTATGGTCCTTGTGGCTCCTCAGTGTGTCCTGTTGGTGGAACCGGACCATGTAGGAGTAGAGCACCTTCCTCTTTACATTTGCGAAGGCCACCTCCGGTAGGTCTTCTAGCCGGCACAGGTTGTGATCCGCCTTCGTTTGTTGGCATTGGCGATGCAGTGGCACGACTGAGAGCTCCGGTCGAGGGGGATCGAGAGGGGCCTCGTCATCCCCAACGCCGATGGGGGGCGTTCTTCCCGCTGCCGCTGAGAAGACCCCCTTGGCTTTGGACAGGATCCGGGCGGCCACCCGGAGCGACTGCAGCCCTGTCTTTGCGGCCACATCTGCTGGTCCGAGCCACCGGCCCCGTGTTTCAGGCTCCACCAGATCTCCAATCCTGGTGAGCCGCGCGTTGGCGAGGCGCCTCTCCATGCCAGGGGTGGTGGTGGTGGATGGCAGCTTTGTCTGTGGGTTCCTGAGGATCGGTTCGAAAACCAGATCCTCTGCCGATCGCGGTTGGTTCAGTCTCCTGACGGCGAGGGAGCTCCATGTCTGCAGGACACTTCTGTAGAAGGGTGGCAGCTGTCCCAGTGGGAGGCCCTGCAGGTCCATGTAGAATAGTTGCTTGGAGCATTGCAGACCCCCCAGCTGTTTCAGGAGGAAGGAGGCCGTGACGCTCCAGGCCGGTGCTGGGGCGGCGTGCAGGAACTTTTGCGCTGCCTGCAGTCGGAAGGTGGCCAGCTGACTCCGCACGCACACCAGCCCGTGACCGCCCTCGTCCAGTGGCAGGACCAGGACCCCAGCCGCAACCCGATGTCCTCCACACGACCAGAAGAAGTCGAGGACTCGCTTCTGAAGTGCGTTGACGAGGCTCATGGGGGGGTGCAGGGAGAAGAGTCGGTGCCACAGCATGGACGTCACCAGCTGGTTCACCACCAACGTCTTTGGCCTGAAGGTGAGGAATTTGCACAGGCGACCCCAGGTGGCCAGCCGCTCCTTCACCTTCTCCTCCAGCTCGACCCAGTTCCTCTGTGGTGGTTCCTCCTCTGGTCCGAGGAACACCCCCAGGTGGTGCAGCAATGTTGTGCTCTAATTGATGGCTTTTGCCTTCTCGGGACACTCGGTCATGTCCCACGCTCCAACCAGCGGGCCGCTGCACTTTTGCCAGTTCATTTTTGATGAGGAGGCTTTCGAAAAGACCTCCTGGCACTCATGCAGCAGGGCGACATCAGCCAGGGAGCGCAGGATGAGGAGGACGTGGTCGGCGTATTCCGTCAGGACCAACTTGATGCTTGGTTCCCTCAGCACCAGGCCGCTGAGTCTCCGCCTTATGAGATTCAGGAAAGGCTCTAATGCAAGAGCATAAAGTTGGCCCGACAATGGGCATCCCTGCCTCACTCCTCGCTCGAATTTGACCGGGGCAGTGAGGGCGCCGTTGATCTTGATCATGCACTCCGCCTTGGTATAGAGTAGACGGATCGTTCGGACAAAGGCATCCCCAAAACCCAAGGTCTTGAGGGTTCCTCCTTTTCCTCCGCCTCCTCCGGTCCGAACACAGATGGACTCGTCCGTCTGAACAAAGCTTGTCGCTCTCCGTGGTGTTAATCCCTCATACTAACATCATGCTAATCCCCCAGTTACATGCTAATTTACTGTTGATATGTAAACTCCTCTCCCCCCTCCTCCGTTCTGAACATAGATGGACTCGTCCATCTTAACAAAGCTCGTCGCTCTCCGTGGTGCTAATCCCTCACACCAACATCATGCTCATCCCCCAGTTACATGCTAATGTATATGTAAACTGCATTGCAAGGTGCTCTGTTCCTCCCACACAGCTTAAAAGATGCTGCCATGCTTGGCAGGGTTCACTCAAGCGCTGTCTTCCAGACAGTCCTGTTTCTTCACCTGAGGAAGGCTACTTGTGTTGTGGCCGAAACGTCCTGAGAATTTTATTCTGTTATTATTATTTTTATAATTTCATCTCCATTCTACGTGACTTTACCGAAAGAACCCAGAAGAACAATGAGCTATCATTATTTTGTTGTTGTTTGCAAAGTGCAGCGTCTTGAGGACTTTGTGGAAAAATGCGGAATAAATGCAAAGTAACTCCCAAGAAGTGGTGGTGGTTGGACAAAAAGGACGATGGTGACGCCGATGGCTAAGGTCTCCTCCTGCGATGGCGAGATATTACCTCCCTCGCATGGTATACAGGAGGTCGTGGGTTCGATCCCTATCCCGACCATAACGCCTGTTATGTATTTGGAGTCCACGTGTTCTCTCTATCTTCCCTCCACATTTAATCTGGCTGCTGATATACATTACCACGTGATGAGCCACTTCGTTGATCTATCATTTGTGGCCAGGTGGCTTCTGAAAAGAGCTTTATACCTGGTAATTTTTTTTAAGGTGGCCATGGTGCTCACCGTGATCTACATGTTCCTCATGACGGGCACGCTGCTCGCTATGGTCGGCGACATTGTCAAGAATGGTATCCTCACACCCAGCGGCATCTTCTTCATCACTCTCGCGGGCATCCATCTCATCGCCGCGGCGCTGCACCCGCGCGAGTTCCTCTGCATCGTGCACGGATTCTTGTACCTCATCTGCATTCCCACGGGATACCTGCTGCTGCTCATCTACTCATTGGTCAACATGTACAACGTATCATGGGGCACGCGTGAGACCAAGGCGCCTTCTGAGCCCTCCCCCAAGGAGGTGAGTTACTTTGTGTGTTATCGTTATTGTCGTTGTTTTTGTGTCGAACGTTATTTGGAGTGTCGCTCCATTCTCCTCTGTTGCTCCGTCCCGCACCTCCGATTAGCATGATTGGCTACGTACATTGCAAAAAAAGTGTAACATATGCCCCCAACCCCCGCCAAGACGAAGGCAGCGATCCCCCATGTAGCTTTTAACCAACCGTTGGGGCAAGTGCTGTTAGCAAGTAGCACCTGTGAAGTCCGGAATGGCACATAAGGGGGTAGGTGGCCAGCACCATGCCTGGCCGCCTTTGTCTCCATTGTTGTCATGTTTACTACACCACATTTGGCTATTTTTGAGGCTGAGCCAATCTAGGGAAGGCCAAGGACTGGTCCAGATGTATGTATGTGCTAATTGGAGGTGCGAAGGAAGGAAAGTTTCTAAACACAAAGAGCAGTTTTTAAGAAAATAGTTTTCAATGTAATTATTTAAAAGTGCATAGCTCCAATTGCTTTCTCATATTGGAAGCAAGAGGGTTCCGGATGGACGCACAAGTGCACCCAAAAGCACGCGATGTGGTCACTGTCTTTGTTCAATGGTTAGCCAAAATCCACTGATGAGAGGATGACCGGAGTTTGCAAAATTATCGTTTATGTTTCTTGACAAGAACGGTGGTGGTGGCTGTGCCACTCGTGTCCATTAATCCAACACGGTGGGTATCGAGGAGGAGTCATTCACTTACTTTCCAGGAGAATGCAGTATGACAATTATGGACTCTATCTGTTCAATCTTAATAGAACGCAATGTTTCCCCCTCGCATTTGTGGGTCTATTCCATGGTGTTCTGGTTTCCTGTTGGCCAATAAAATCTTCATACATGGAAGACCAGTTCACTGAGCAGCTGAAACTGTCTTCCAGCTTGTGTACGCTTCCCGCTGGTTTGATATCATTGAAGGACGCCTTCAGCACAATGCCCATCCTCCTGTCCCAGCAGAAGAAGGAACGCAAGCATCGTTTGAATGGAACGAAATGCTGTATACTGCCACTCGAGTGGGACTGCTTCCAGTGGAGGATCAGCGTCCATCCGAAGAAATACTCGGCGCTGAGTCAGGAGGATGACAGTTCAAGGTGCCACCACCTCACTGAGAGCCTGTAGCCATGCTTTTAACTTTGATCCTTACCTCTCGTGTATCGATAATTCAATGTTTATGTCCCATATTATTGAAGGACTGTGTTATCTTGGTGTGGTTTGGGACTGTTGTTTTGCTGCCTTGCCCCAAGTTACGCATTTAGTATTGAAAAATTGGCAGTAACTGATGTACACATGCAAGTTGCACTCATATACTTTATTTATTTTCTTATCTTTCCTATACTTAGCACTGCTATCGTTTTATGTTGTAACTTTCTAATCCCCCTACACCTACTGGACATCTGTGAAAAGATGTTCATAGCTCATCGGACTCCTCCTGCAGTAGAAATACAGATTCTGATTATTGATTGGCTGTGTCGTGTGGAGGAGGATTTACAACGTAACATTTTACTCAAGTCAATACTGAGTCTTGTCTCAACTTATCAACTGTGATTCTAATTGTGCTTGTATCTTAGGCGCCGTGGTGGCTAGATGTTAACTACCTCCCCTGGTATGCAGGAGGTAGTGGCTTCGATCCCAAACCTGACGATGCCTGTTGCCTATATGGAGTCTGCGTCTATTCCTTTCTCTCCCCATGTTGGTGTGGATTTTACTCCGGGTCCCCTGATTTTTTCCCTCCTCATTTAGAATCATCATGTGATTAGAGTATTTGACTGCTGTAATTTCCACGTGATACGCCGCTCATTGAGTTATAATTTGTGATATTCAGGTCGATTCTACAAAAAAGCTTTATAGCTCAGTGGGCCTTACATAGTAAAATAAAAATAATGGTTTAGTTTAACAGTTTATCATCATCCCTCCCAGCCGAGTGAAGTCGTGCGTGGTGGAACTCGACAGAGAGATGAAGCTGCGTCCAATTGAGGCCAGACAACAGGACACTACGAGCACTCAGATGGAGCATCCAGAAGGAGCAGAGATCGAGGCGAGAGGAAAGGACATCGCGAACACTCATATGGAGCATCCAGAAGGAGCAGAGACGAGACCAAAGGACATTGTGAGCACTCAGACAGATCATCCAGAAGGAGTAGAGAGTGAGGAGAGACGACAGGGCATCGCGAGCACTCAGACGGAGTATCCTGAAGGAGCAGAGATCGAGTTGAGAGGAGAGAACATCGCAAACACTCAGATGGAGCATCCAGAAGGAGCAGAGATGAGACCAGAGGACATCGCGAGCACTCAGACAGATCATCCAGTAGGAGTAGAGAGCGAGGAGAAACGACAGGGCACCGCGAGCACTGGGACAGAGCATCCTGAAGGAGCAGAGATCGAGTCGAGAGAAGAGGACATCGCAAACACTCAGATGGAGCATTCCGAAGGAGCAGAGACGAGACTAGAAGATATCGCGAGCACTCAGACAGAGCATCCAGAAGAAGTAGAGAGCAAAAGTCGACCTCCAGAGCAATCAGACACAGACCTCGCCCTCCATACCAAAGGTAATATTTTCATCAAACAAAGGCAAAGTCTTCTTGGTTCTTTCGTTAAAGTCACATAGAATGGAAATAAAATAATAAAAATAAAATTCTCACGACGTTTCGGCCACAACACAAGAAGGCTTCTTCAGGTGAAGGAACAGAACTCTCGGGACGACAGCGCTTCAATGAACGCTGAGACGATTCGCAGCGTCTTTTAAGCTAGGTGGGAGAAGTAAAGCGCCTTGACAAAGGAGTTTACATATCAAACAGGATAATTGAGGATTGAAATAGCAGTGTTAAAGTGTTGGATCAGCAGGGTGTTCAAGTCAGAAATTAGCATGTAACTGGGAGATTAGCATGATGTTAATGTGAGGGATTAGCATGTGACTGGTCACGGAAATAGCTATGTTAAAATCAAAGTTGACATATCAACAGAGCCATTTAGTATATGGACGCTAAAGGACTGCAACTATCCAACTATCATACAATAAACCGATGTGAAAAAACTAAGTATAAACTACATCAATATAATAAATGTACTCAATATATTATTCAATAAGTTGAGCTATTAACATAAAGTAACTGGGTATACACTACACTATATAATGAATACCATATAGTAAACTAATAAAAAACTAAAATATAAACTACATCAGTGTTATCAATAAACTCTATATACTCTCCAAACAGCTGAGCTACTAACAATAAGTCGTTATACATTACAATGCCATGTGGCGAAAAAATGGGTGGCGGTTTTTTTCTTTTCAACGTTAGCACCACGGAAAGCGACGAGCTTTGTTCAGACGGACGAGTCCATCTATGCTCGGAACGAAGGAGGGCGGAGAAACAGCCACGATGCGCTGCTCTGTTCTGTGTTGCGTTACAACTATGTTATAAACTAGACTACAATACATTGCAATGGTATACCTTCCAATCTAAACTACATTGTATAATATCGTATACAGCCCAATGTAAGCTCTAACATTATGCATTATATTGATATGTCTCCAACTAAACTTTTTTCTACATTACACGACTATACACCGTAATATACACTGGGATAGACAAACCCACCATTAAATTATACAATGCGTTACTATACACTACCCTATACTTTAGACTGTAAAATAGACTTGTAATATTACACTATGTATTATTCTACCAACCCTACTGTATACCACACTGCTGTATATTCACTATACAATTACGATACCATATATTGCCTTATGAATTATGTTAAACATTACAATGTTATACTATTTATTATACAACATGCTATACCTTTGACCGTTGTGTGAATGGTATTTAGAGGCAATGCCAGGGAATGGACTGCAGTCTGAAAGTCACCGTAAAATACAATCAATTAAGAACAAAAATGGTTTATAACGTCTTTCCAATGGTTACTAGGCCAGAATCCATCTTCTCGGTTGAAATTGTCTCTGTGTTTGTATATGTGGATGGCCTCATGAACGAATGTCTCATGGTAGCCGGATGTCTTGCAGATAACCTCCGTGTCATGTGAGCCCACTAAATTATAACAGTGATCTCCCACGGCTGAGGTGTTCGTCCTACCGTGTTTCAAGTCTGCTTTATGTTCACGGATGCGGTCCGAGATATGTCGTTTGGTTTCTCCAATGTAGCTGCTACCACAGAGGCAACTTAGTTTGTAGATGCCCGGGTACTGTATGTCTGGAACCACATCTTTTACAGATGGAACCAGATCACGGATTTTATGTACTGTGTTGAATCGGACCTGGATCTTGTGTTTATTCAGGATTTTGGAGATCTTTTTTGCGATGCCCGCAATGTAGGGTAAGGTGATGGTTTTGAATGGCTCCTCAAGAGGATCCTTCTTCATGGCTGGAGTGATGGCTTTGCGGATTGTGTAGTCGGAGTAACCATTAGCCTTGAGAGCTTGGTGTATGTGCAAGAGTTCACTGGCAATGTGTTCCTGGTCGGAAATGCATTGGGCTCTATGGTATAGAGTCTTGATGAGGGAGTTCTTCTGGGACGGATGGTGGTGGGAATCTGGTTTTAAGTAAACATCCATATGCGTAGCTTTCCTGTAGACACAGTGGCTCATTGAACCATCAGGTCTCCTTTTAATTAGGACACCCAAAAAGGGTAGCTTGCCATCTTTTTCGACTTCCATGGTAAATCTGATGGCTGGGTGTATGGAATTGATGTGGTCGAGCAATTGGTCTAGAGCAGGCCGGCCATGTGGCCAGATGACAAAAGTGTCATCCACGTACCTCTTCCATAAGGTCGGGCGTCGAGTGGCAGTCTGGATGGCGTCAGTTTCAAATTTCTCCATGAAAACGTTGGCTACAACCTGAGATAGGGGGGTGCCCATTGGGGTGCCCTCAGTTTGTTTGTAGAAAGTTCCATTCCAGGTGAAGTATGTGTTGGTTAAGCAGTGTCTCACCAGGGGGGGTGCATCAGTATGCAGTCCTTGATGAACCAAGTCTTCAATGATTGCGATGGTGTCAGGTACAGGAACTTTGGTGAATTCGCTGACACTGCCTCTAAATACCGTTCACACAACGGTCAAAGGTATGGTTTATAGTATGTTGTATAATAATAAATAGTATAACATCGTAATGTTTAACATGAATCATAAGGCAATATATAGTATCGTAATTGTATAGTGAATATGCAGCAGTGTGGTATACAGTAGGGTTGGTAGAATAATACAGTGTAATATTACAAATCTAATATTTTACAGTCTAAAGCAGTGGTTCTTAACCTGGGTTCGATCGAACCCCAGGGGTTCGGTGAGTCGATCTCAGGGGTTCGGCAGAGCCCCCGCCACGGAGGTCCGGACACACTTGAATTATTGTGTAAATTTGTGATGACACACACGGCCCGCTTGGCCATCACTGGCTGCAGATGATCATGCTACACTGCTTGGCCAATCAGCGCTGCGGGGAATTTAGTGCGTACTCAGTAGTCAACGTGTGACTGTTGTTGTCGTACGTCGTGTGATTTCTTTAATATTTTATCCATACTATGTCGGGCAAAAGAAAAAAGTGGTCAGACGAATATGTACAACATGGATTCTCATGTATCACGGAACGTGATGGGAGTGAGCGTCCTATGTGCATGATTTGCAACGCCAAGTTGAGCAACTCTAGTCTTGCACCGGCAAAACTAAAGGAACACTTCTTGAAGCTGCATGGAGACGGGGAATACAAGAACACAACACTTGCTGAATTCAGGGTGAAGAGAGCCAGATTCGATGAAAGGGCCACTCTGCCTGCTCTTGGATTTGTACCTGTTAACAAACCGATCCTGACAGCATCGTACGAAATTGCTTACCTGATCGCAAAGCAGGGCAAGCCACACACCATTGGTGAAACACTTGTGAAACCAGCTGCATTAAAGATGGCGAATCTGATACTCGTAACAGCGGCCGAAGGTAAATTATCCCAAATTCCCCTTTCAAATGACACCGTCAGTGACAGAATAGAAGACATGAGTAAAGACATCTTGGCTCAAGTAGTCGCGGATCTGATTTCAAGCCCGGCAAAATTCAGCCTTCAACTCGACGAAACCACAGACGTTTCTGATCTAAGCCAGCTTGCTGTTTTTGTACGCTATGTGAAAGACGACATGATAAAAGAAGAGTTGTTATTTTGTAAGCCTCTTACAACAACAACGAAGGCAGCCGATGTGAAGAAGCTTGTGGATGACTTCTTCAGAGACAACAATCTTTCATGATTGATATGGTTTCTGCAGTTTGTACGGACGGAGCTCCAGTCATGCTGGGAAGAAAGTCTGGTTTTGGTGCGCTAGTAAAGGCCGATGCACCACACATCATTGTGACGCATTGTATTCTGCACAGGCATGCGTTGGCAACAAAAACCTTACCTCCAAAAATGGCAGAAGTATTAAAAACTGTGGTGGAATGTGTGAACTATGTGCGAAAAAGTGCTCTGAGGCACCGCATCTTCAGTGAGCTGTGTAAAGAAATGGGCTCTGAATTTGAGGTACTTCTGCTCCATTCTAATATTCGGTGGTTATCCCGGGGACAGGTGCTGAATCGTGTTTTTGCCATGCGTGTGGAATTAGCCCTGTTTTTGCAAGAGCACCAACACTGCCATGCAGATTGCTTCAAAAATCCTGAGTTCATTCTCATTTTAGCGTACATGGCTGATATATTCGCAGCTCTCAATCATCTCAATCAGCAGATGCAGGGTGGTGGAGTCAATATCATGGAAGCGGAAGAACACCTGAAGCCTTTTCAAAAAAAGCTACCATTATGGAAACGACGGACAGAGAACAATAACTTCGCAAACTTCCCGCTTATGGACGACTGTGCAAGTAAGATCGAAGATGTGTCTGGAATCGGAGATATTTCTGTATCCACGGAACTGAAGCAAACAATTGCCACGCACTTAGATGAGCTTGCAAAGTCTCTCGACGGATATTTCCCTACAAGAGAGTCATATCCAGCATGGGTGAGACAGCCGTTCACGTTTGCTGTTGAAACAGCAGATGTCAATGATGAATTCCTCGACGAAATCATTGAAATTCAGCAGAGCCAGGTTCAACAGCAACTCTTCAGAACAACAACGCTCTCAACGTTTTGGTGTCGACAAATGAACAAGTATCCAGTTATTGCTAAGAAAGCCCTGGATTTTTTTATACCATTTGTTACAACATATCTTTGTGAGCAATCCTTTTCGAGGATGCTGGACGTAAAAACGAAGAAAAGGAACAGACTTTGCTGTGAAAATGACATGAGAGTGGCACTTGCCAAGGTGAAGCCACGCATATCTGAACTGATCTCACAAAGGCAACAGCAGAAGTCACATTGATTTCCAGGTATGTAATTTGTTGTGAGTTTATGCATTGTGTTGGTTTTATTCTTTGAACAAGGTAATGTTCATGCACGGCTCATTTTGTGTACCAGTAAAAAACATATCTATGTCTTGAATTTGAAAAAAATCACATTTTATTTTTCACTAAAGAGGGGTTCGGTGAATGCGCATATGAAACTGGTGGGGTTCGGTACCTCCAACAAGGTTAAGAACCACTGGTCTAAAGTATAGGGTAGTGTATAGTAACGCATTGTATAATTCAAGGGTGGGTTTGTCTATGCCAGTGTATATTACAGTGTATAGTCGTGTAATGTAGAAAAAAGTTTAGTTGGAGACATATCAATATAATGCATAATGTTAGAGCTTACATTGGGCTGTGTATACGATATTATACAATGTAGTTTAGATTGGAAGGTATAACATTGCAATGTATAGTAGTCTAGTTTATAAAATAGTTGTAACGCAACACAGGACAGAGCAGCGCATCGTGGATGTTTCTCTCCCCTCCTCCGTTCCAAGCATAGATGGATTCGTCCGTCTGAACAAAGCTCGTCGCTTTCCGTGGTGCTAACGTTGAAAAGAAAAAACCGCCACCCATTTTTTCGCCATATGGCATTGTAATGTATAACGACTTATTGTTAGTAGCTCAGCTGATTGGACAGTATATAGAGTTTATTGATAACATTTATGTAGTTTATACTTAGTTTTTTCACATCGGTGTATTGTATGATAGTTGGGTAGTTGCAGTCCTTTAGCGTACATATACTAAATGCCTTTGTTGATATATGAACTTCGACTTTAACATAGCTATTTCCGTGACCAGTCACATGCTAATCCCTCACATTAACATCATGCTAATCTCTCAGTTACAAGCTAATTTCTGACTTTAACACCCTGCTGATCCAACACTTTAACACCACTATTTCAATGCTAAATTATCCTGTTTGATATGTAAACACCTTTGTCAAGGCGCTTTACTTCTCCCACCTAACTCAAAAGACGCTGCGAATCTTAGCAGCGTTCATTGAAGCGCTGTCGTCTCGACAGTTCTGTTCCTTCACCTGAAGAAGGCTACTTGAGTTGTGGCCGAAACGTCGTGAGAATTTTATTTTATTATGTTTTATTTGTATTATTTTATTTCCATTCTACGTGACTTTACCGAAAGAACCAAGAAGATGAATCCCTGCAGTCACGATAGCTTTAAATCGAAAATTAAAGGCGAAGTCATTGCTTGTCAGTTAAACAAGACCGCGCATCTGAAATCATGTGATGCGGTGACCGTCTTTGTTCGATGAATGGATGAACGAAGTGTGGGTGATGGTTAATGCTCCTAGACGAGATTAGCAAGTTATTGTGATTCATTTGTGGCAAGCACTCTGTAATGAGGGCATGTTGCTGCTGCTGCAGTAGAAGCGTGGGAGATTGAGGAATTCTCTCCCCCTGTTCTGCATGGGCATCTTTTTCTCCAGTTTCCTCCGATGTGTCATTGGTATTGGCCAAAATTTTACACTTCTGAAAAAGATAACTGCAAATCACTTAATTTGGACCGCACTCAGCAGCAACATCACCCCTCTACTACGGTAACTTGGTAAGACCCTCATGAACACAGAGCCTTGCGACTCAGCCAGGCTTTGTTGCAGGCTAAACCAGCCTAACGATGAGAATAATCACTACCGTCTGCGCAACTCTCTTCGCTGAGTCACGGTAAACTTTTTTCCCGAGCCTCTGTGGGAGTGCACTGCACATCGCTATCCTCCTTTGTCCCTTGCAGGGCGCCATGACCTCGTGTGGCAGCGCCACCAGAAGATGCAGGTCATGTTTGAGAACGTCCTGCCTCAGGGTTACGCCATCACGCAGAGGTGCAGCCTCGATCAGGTGCGTCCTTGTGTCTGTGTGTCTTTATGTCTGTGTGTTTTTATGTCTGTGTCGGTCTTTGTACGTGTGCTACATATACGTTGTGGGGAGTGGTGGCGCAGTGGTTAACACACTGCGCTTAGAAACGAGCGACCTGAGTTCGATTCCCGCTCAGTCACCAACACCAGTGACGATTATCTGAACCGGTCCTATGTCTCTCCTAGGTCGACTCAGCCTCAAATGAGTACCTGGTGTAGTGTATAAATATCCCAAATTGAAGAGACAAAGGTGGCCGGACGTGGTGCTGGCCACCCACCTCCTCATGTGCCGTGCTGGCCTTCAGAGGTGGTCGCTAACAGCACGTGCCCCAGCAGTCTGTTAAGACTACACGGGGGATCTTTGATCTTTGTCCTAGTTCGTGTATAAGTGCCCAGAAGATAACAACCAACTTTAATGAAGAAAATAAATCGGGAAACTGCCTGGTAGCTAATTGGGCCCTTCCTACTGAAATAAATAAATAAATCTGACAAAATTATATCGAGATGTTTACGTTTAACATTTTACATTAATGTTGGGGATCTTGTACTAAGCAACTCAATTAATTTAGAAGTCATCATTCCCATCCCCCGGCTGCCTGTCTCGCTTAATTGTTCAACGCATTGGCCAGATGTCCAAATATTGCCGTCAGTTGACTGAGTGTCGTTTTCTGTGACGATCAAACAAGTGGCGCGTTCCTCTAATGTGTGGCTTTGAGACTTTGAAAAAAAGGTACCTTAGCACTAGTTATCGTGTAGGGCTTCACTGCATTGTTCTGGGAGAGTTCCACTCGCAGTTTTTATCTTGTGCAAGGACAGTGCAATTTGGATAACAATTCTGGACAGTGGACAGGAAGTGATGTCATGATTCTTGGAGGTGGTGGTGGCTACGCTGGTGCTACACGTGGTTGGTGGATCACACACTGAGAAGATGCCGTGAATTTCAGTTCCAGTGGGCGTCAGAAAGGAGCCGCACCCTGGCTTGCCAGGAGCGGGTGGTACAGCAAATGTAGAATCCACCTGTTCCGTCTGTATAGGATATAATGTTGCCCCCTCACACAGAGCTTGGGCAATTGTTGGTAGCACCGTCTCATGGTGTGCATTGCTGCTGCCTTCCCATCTATATGTGATTCCTCCTCGTGTCTCTGAATCTCTCCCTATGTCTCTCGTCGAAAGCGAGCAAATAACTGTGCAGTGATCGGGCATTACAAATTACCATTAATATTAATTTTGATTTAAAGCCTTCGTGACTGCAGGGATTCATATTCTTGGTTCTTTCGGTAAAGTCACGTAGAAGGGAAACAATAAAATAAGAAAAATATAAAACAACAAAATTATCTGTGGTAGTAGTTACATTAGAGAAACCAAACGACATTCGTGAACATAAAGCAGACCTAAAACACGGTAGGACCAATACCTCGGCCGTGGCAGATCACTGTTATAATTCAGTAGGCTCACATGACATTGACTTCTACAAGACAGAGGTTCTTTGCAAGCCATCTGGCTACCATGAGAGATTTGTTCATGAGGCTATCCACATATACAAACACAGAGACAATTTCAACCGATAAGATGGATTCTGGCTTAGCAATCATTGGAAGGATTTGATACACCATTTCGGGTCTTAATTGATTGTTCACGCTTACGGTGGCTTTCAGACCGCATCCATTATTTTCGTCTCCCCCCTCATCTTTTCTGAACATAGATGGACTCGTCCATCTGAACAAACTGTAAAATCGCTCTACGTGGTGCTAACGTTAATAAAACCGCCACTTTTTTCAAATTTTCTTGCTGTGGTTTTCACAGCTGATGATGATTGCTTGTGTTGCAGTCGAAATGTCGTAAGAATTTTATTGTTTAAATTTTTTATTATTTTATTGTTTCCCTTCTACGTGACTTTACCGAAAGAACCAAGAATATTAATATTTTCATTATGAGACCTCCTTTGCCAGTAACAAGATATAGTAATAGGTTTTACCCTTTTAACTGGCACAAAAACTGAAACCTTTATTCAAGGCATCATGTTTGCAATAACCACAACACAAGCAGTCAAAATGCAGACAAAAGAGACAACTCAGATAATAATATGCACTGTTCTTGAATTTGATTGGTCCACACCCGAGACGGCTTTTCTTAGAGCCTAGTCTCCACTGGTGTTGGACCAGAAGACGCCAAAAGGCGTACAACTCAAAAACAGCGCACTATCAGAGTATTGAGGGCTCGGGGTAAGCATTTACATTATGAGTTCTCCTTTGCCAGTAACAAGATATAGTAAAAGGTTTTACCCTTTTAACTGGCACAAAAACTGACACCTTTATTCAAGGCATCATGTTTGCAATAACCCCAATACAAGCAGTCAAAATGCAAACAAAAGAGACAACTCTGATAATAATATGCACTGTCCTTGAATTTGATTGGTCCACACCCGAGACGGCTTTTTTTAGAGCCTAGTCTCCATTATTCCGGTGAATAATATAATATTATTCATAATATAATATTATTCATCGTGTTGTATATATAGGTGTTATGAAAATTGATGAAAATAATGAAAATTAAATGAAATTTGCAATTTGCATAATTTATCCGAAATTATGTTAATTAGTGTAATTATGTGCATAAATTATGCTGATTCGAGATATAATCGTATTAATTTATGCGAGTGGGCGTGGTTATGATAATGCAGGTCGTTATGGATTATCAGGTCGAGCCTCGGTGACTAGGATTGTGTTATGAATTGGAATGACGCAATTAATCGTATGCAGTGACGCAGGCGTTGTGAGCGTGAATGAGAGAGAGTCGATTCGACTCTGCTCTTTAATTCCGTATTATCGATAAGGACACGATTACTCTCGATTGAACATTACGAATTATGTGTGTTATGGATTATGTGTGGTGATAGTGTGCTTATGATAGGTCCCCAGGATTCAGATCTCATACGCAGAACAATATTATGCAGAATTTCAGGAAGAATCACACACAAACCTTCTGCATTAATCAATTTTATTTCTAGCTAACTTTAATTTTTGGATAATATGAAAACTCAATCTCGGGGTTTTGGAATTTCAACACAGCGTTAACATGATACCATCACGATTACGTTGTTTCACCTCGATAGCGGCACCTGTGGTTAATTCCCGACGCGTAACGCAATCAATCGGTTGTTGAGAGAGAGATTAAAAACATGCGAACTATTCTATCAAACCTTAACTTTATAATATGCAAACTCGTATGCTTGAATTGTTACACAACACGGCACTTGGTCTTTGATTCGTATCCAATCCTTAATACATCCTGATATGCGAAGTTATTATGCTTGAAATCGTCAGCACAGTACCACGTTGATGTTCGTTCATTGATTCATAACGATTATGAATTTAAAGCGTTCGACTGAAATACTTCGAATTGCCTTATCAACACCACTCGTTGGCCACAATGCTTCGTTACTTGAATTGTCACACAAAACAGCTTTCGGTCATTGATCATGCGCGGCCCTTAATGCAATTATTGTCACGTTGTTAATCAGTCATCCTATTGTCAATAGGATGACTGATTATTATGCAACGCTACTCGTTGACAGGGCACTCCAACCAGTATTATTCTTGGAGGCACAAATATGCGTTTGAATTCGTTATTTCATTCGTGGATACCGGCAAGATTATGCAGAAAGACAAATATTAACGAATGACTCAAGTATTCCTAATCAACTTCTCAACGCGACTCAATGGGTGGCGATGTTTCCTTTTGAGATCCTTATCTCGGGCCAATCTTTTAATTGATTGTGGCCAGACCCCTGACAGGGAACCAGTTGAACCCGCTCTCTATCCCCGCGAGCGGCGCTCCGTGGTGAGGAGTCAAGAATTAATCCTTGTTAATGGGTCAGTTGGTAATTTATGCGGTTAGAAGTACAGCCCCAGCACAATATTACAGAGAAAAATTATGAACACTCTTAAAAACGATGGATTATTCACTCGATCGTTGCGATGTTTCCACAATCACGGATGGTTCAATGGCTTGAGGTTTTTTTGGCTTTGTTAATGACCCGTGTGTGTGTGTTGAATGGTATGAGTGGTGAAAGAGTAGGCCAATGTTCGGAATCGATTCTTTGCGTCAAGCAGACGTCTGGTTTGTGTGTAGTGGGGGGCAGTGTATCATACGTATCAGTTGATTCTTCTTTCAGTAGTTGGTTCGGACTCGACGGACGTTGGTGAACGAGTAGATGCGTTGTTGTAGCTGAGATGACCGTCTGGTAGACGGCGTTAGAAGCACGCCCGCAGCGGCGCGCTAGTGCTCCGTCGTCGGCGGTTGTAGATTGCAGGCTCACGATTCGCTCGTGGTGGCGCTGGCCGCTAACAGCGGCAGCGGGTCGCCAATCGGCGACACTCGCCAATTCGGCGAGTTGTAGAGACGTCTCCGGCGTCGGTGATGGCTGCTCTTCTGCTGAGATGAGTTGAGCGGGTCTTCTGCTGAGATGAGTAGAGATGAGTCTTCTTCTGTTGAGCTGAGTTGAGATGAGTCTTCTTCTGTTGAGCTGAGTTGAGATGAGTCTTCTTCTGTTGAGCTGAGTTGAGATGAGTCTTCTTCTGTTGAGCTGCCCCCGAGGGCTGATGAGATGGCCCCGAGGGCTGATGAGCTGGCCCCGAGGGCTGATGAGTTGATTTCAATGCTGAAACGGCTCCTTTTTATGCCAAAAATCTCTCCCCTTCTCGGCTCCCCCTCACGAGGTGGAGCTATCTTTGATCTGATCGTATGTCGGTGGGGGGGGTTCGTGTGTCGGTGGTGGGGGGGGTTCGTGTGTCAGTTTGTATGTTTGTGTGTGTGTCATTTATGACACGGTCCTGTTCGGGTCTTTCCTCAAGCCATAAACATCAAGACAACAGACACCTCGATTCATCTTGGTGGCGTCTGGTTGTCTAATCCCTCCACCCAGAGAGAGGGGCGGGTTCCCCCCCACTTTTCCGTACGCGTTCCGACGCACAAAGAAATGGTTAAGATTTTTTTTTTAAGTTTAACATTTCACATCACAGTTGGTATCTTATCATACACAGTTATGATCCTGCTTGTGATTCATAGTATTTGATTTATTTCCAAGTGAAGATGCTCTTCCGAGCGTATGCATTTTATCACGTGCTGCAGGGAAAGACAAAGGTGGCCGGGAGCACCTCTTTATCCTTTTGACTTATATTGCTCAAATACCATTTGGTCCCATGTTCGCCAAGACTCGTGTTTGTAACTACGTCCTCCCGACACCTCTCGGTTTTACCGAGGTTCGAATTGTTATGATGGAATTATTAAAAATAAAAATAATTATCATCCTGAGTTTAAGAGGTCCATTTCTTGATTGTTGGAATCCATATCCCTTGGTTCTGTAAGGTTCTATAATGGAATGTCGTGTAAGGTTAACACGTTGTTATTATTAATATTATTTTGCAATTTTCTTTAAAACTTTCTTTGCCTGGTTGCCGTGTGTGGGGTGGGTGTGTCTCCTCATCAAACCCGGCTGGCTTTTCCAGATGGCCCCTTGTGATAAGGTGTAATTCCTGCTTCTCCGCGCTGTGAGAGAGACAAATGTGGTCGGGGTTGCTTGGAATATTGTTTAAACTCTTTCGCAAGTTTGCTCGTTGTCTCATTCCTTCTCGATAGCCTTTGATGTGACTCGGTATTCTTGCTCCAAGCTTTGTTTTAACAGTAAAGGTATTAAAGGTGAAAATCATTTGATAGCGAATTAATCATTGGATAATAATTCACTGATGTGTCTGGTGGCCTGTTCTTAATTGGAGTGAGCGTTAGGCTCGCTACTTTTATCTTATTCTTGTTGTTGCCTTTTAATTTTTTTGTTGTTGTTTTACTGGAAAATATGGAAAAGAATATGTATACGATTTACCCTGTTGGCGTCTGGTGTCTGCTCTCTTGGTGTTCTGACCTCGGGGGGACCTTTCCTAAGGGGCCCATCAAACTCTTGTTCATCTGGAGATTTTCGCCGATAGCTGTTACATCCTCGCCTCGAGAGTTTTATTATTTCTTTATTTCTTAATGGTCTGTTTATGACCGACATCTGGTTTTTCGTGTTTCTGGCTTACGGGTTTGATTCATTATTAAAAATATATATATATATTGTTTGTCACGAAAGAAAGGAAAAAGAAATCTAGGTGTATGCATCCGTAAATATTCTTACGGATATTAATTGTGGAAAAAGGGCCGTATACAACATTCCGCCCTTTTAAAAATGATCGGTGGTCTGCCACCGGTTATTTTTAATATTAAAGAAAAATGCCTTTTTCCACCATGAACCATCGATTGTCTTCAAGTTTGTGATTTTTCCTTACAATGCGCGCGTACGTGTCACAGCATGATTACATTTGAAAAAAAAAAAAGAACAGGAAAAAAAATAAAGGCAACATGTTACATCGGTTGTTATCAATTATTGCTTTGATTTTTGTTTCAGTTCCTGGGAAACACTGGATAGCGGTTTCGAGCCCGGTGGTACACCGTTTCCCTCCTGGCATCTCTTTGTTTAATGTTTACCAAGTTATTGGCAACCTTACTGCCACGTTTGGTCAAAAGTACAGAATAATTTTTCTCATGACCAGGTATTTTAGAGTAACCTGTGACCTTTCCATGCAACATCATCACATCGTCGTTTTGGTCCATCGTCGGTATGGCTTTAGCCAAATGAGCACGGTTCCTTGGTTCGTATTGGTAAAATTTTTATCCCTCGCCTTCCCTGTGGGTTTATGTGGCGTGAAGCCATGTCGTACGCCACCAGGATTAGTACACAACACGAGTTTCCGTGCTCGACTGTTGGGGTCATTTGCCTTCTCCGCAGCCATGTGCAGATTTGCTGACTCCGTACCACGATCCGATTCCGTGCCTCGATTCGATTCCATGTTTTTGCGTGTGCTGGATTCCCACACATTCCCCAATCCATCATGGATTTTTGTCTCCGTAACGCGTTTCCCTGGCACTTTTACTGTACTCTCACGCAATTTTGCGACACAATTGATCGCGTTTCCATTTACCAAACAAGCATGTTTCTCCTCCCGATCCTGTTGGTTATCATTTCCTGTTAGATCACGCTTCATGGTTAATTTTCTTTGTTCAATAGGTGGGTTCACCACGGGAGCGACTCTCGCGTTCCCCACCACATCAAAGCGTGTGCATGGCGCATTTAGTTTTCCACAATCATGGTTCCCCTCCTGGTTCTGTTTGTAACCTCCAACCTGCTTGATTTTTTCAAAGGGCTGTGATTTTTTTTTCAGATCAGCGGATACCTCTTTCCCTGTCATTTTCCTCTCAACCAGTGTGAGCGATTTATCACGTGCCCATGTCACCCTCTTTGTTACAGCCAAGCCATGTGTGCCCCTTGTGTATCGTGGAATGGGGAATCGGCGTGATTCTGCTCTTGGCCTATACACGCCGTGATTCTCGCGATTATGTGTATTCGTGTGTCGTGGCCGCCCATTCTCTATGTGCCACTGTCGACCGTAATTGTTATCTCGCCATCTGTGTGGGTAATTTTGGCCGGCTGTGTGCCGTGGAATTGAGCACTGGTCTGACTTTGCTCGTGGTCTCCACACGTTGCGATTCTCGCAAATACGCGTCCCTGCATGCTGCGATCGCTCCTGGTCTGCGTGCCATTGTCTCGTGTAATTGTTATTTGACCACCCGTGTATGTAATTATGTTGGTAATCCGTGGGTGCTTTTTGTTTTCTGCACTGTGGGCCTGCGTGCATCAAATGCCTCACATGTTTTTTATTTTCCTCTGATAGGCTGGTTGCCTTGTCCCGTTCACTGTGTGCTGTGAAATCATTGTTTTTAGCCCGGTACAGCCAAGCCATGTGTGCCCGATCCACTATGTGGTCTAAGGAGGCTGTCTCTGGATTCAAGACCATTCCCACAATTTCTGTAATCTCTGGACTCAAAGATCCAAAAAACATAATTTTGAACCTTTTGTCACCTTCGTGATACTGATCCACATCGCCCGCATAGTACGCTCTTTTAAATCGCATGAGGTAATCCCGAGGATCCTCGTCTGCACACTGGGTCATAGATTTTGCAGCGTTAAATCCCTCAGACAGTGTTGAATATTCTCCAAACTTCCGAATCACTGCCAGGCTCAGCTTTTTAAAATCGTTCCGAACCTCGTATGGTAGCAACTTTACCCATGATATGGACTGTCCATGCAAGCTGCGTTTCAGCAAACTCGCTTTTTCATCCGTTTTCCTCAGACCCCTGATCATTGCTTCTGCTTCTACCGTTGCGATGTGAGTGTGAATGTCCCTGTTCTTATTGTGTGGATCAAAATAGGGAATTCTGACGAGAGCTTTGTCCATCAATTTCAGAGTGTTACTACTGAACGAGTATTCGGAAAGTTGATCATCGTCATCCGAGTCAGATTCGGATGAGTCATTAACATCACGGTGGCGTTGCTTAACATGATTTTTGTAGTGTATTTTGCGCCTGTAACGTGGGTCAACTTTGCTCGGTGACTCATGTTTGTCCCATGGCTCATACTTATGTGGTTTTTGTGGGGTGTTTGATTTATATTTGTCTGGTGCGTCGTGCCTGTCGCGATGTTTGTGTCGGCCGTCTGTGCGTGGTGTGCGTTTTCCTGGAGAGTTGCCTCGGAGCTTCGGCTCCGCCCTTTCTCGCGTTATTAGTACAGAATCTCCTGGTGATTTAGTTTTAATATTCTGTCTCACTCTGACTTCGGGGTTATCAGTCCCACCTGTTTCTTTTCCGAAATGTTCCTCCTCCCATAATCTCTGTTTGTCTGTCTGTGCGAGAGGGTCTGAGTTCAGCGTAGTTATTCCTGATGTTTTAACATCGTGTTCGCTTTTCTCCCATTTTATCCAGTTCTTAAGCAGTGTCCCAATGTCATCAATACAGCTCCCCTTCCATGTGTCTCCCTGATTTGTTTGCTCTGTAGCAGATCGGCCTGACCTTTTTGGTACAAGTTCCCAATATCCCGCAATCCACTCAAAAATTACTCTTAATACGAGCATCTCTGGAATTTCACTTCAGAGTGCATATCAAAACAGTTGTATCCAGAATGCATCAGTTCGACTCATGAGACTCTGGTATTCCCTTCAGAGCACGTATAAAAACACTTGTATCACAGGATGTGGTCAGTTTGACTCGAGCAAATAATCTTACTTCAACTGTCTTTGTTATACCCTGCTACTCTGGAATTTCCTTCAGAGTGCGTTTTTTGTTTGTTTTACACCCGTTACAGTCACAGGGCAATGTAGATCATAAAACCTTGGTTAATACAACAGTGATTTGTTTCTTAATTCAAGCATAAACTGTCTGCGAGAGATCCCGGACGAGCCCCCAATATGTTGTATATATAGGTGTTATGAAAATTGATGAAAATAATGAAAATTAAATGAAATTTGCAATTTGCATAATTTATCCGAAATTATGTTAATTAGTGCATAAATTATGCTGATTCGAGAGATAATCGTATTAATTTATGCGAGTGGGCGTGGTTATGATAATGCAGGTCGTTATGGATTATCAGGTCGAGCCTCGGTGACTAGGATTGTGTTATGAATTGGAATGACGCAATTAATCGTATGCAGTGACGCAGGCGTTGTGAGCGTGAATGAGAGAGAGTCGATTCGACTCTGCTCTTTAATTCCGTATTATCGATAAGGACACGATTACTCTCGATTGAACATTACGAATTATGTGTGTTATGGATTATGTGTGGTGATAGTGTGCTTATGATAGGTCCCCAGGATTCAGATCTCATACGCAGAACAATATTATGCAGAATTTCAGGAAGAATCACACACAAACCTTCTGCATTAATCAATTTTATTTCTAGCTAACTTTAATTTTTGGATAATATGAAAACTCAATCTCGGGGTTTTGGAATTTCAACACAGCGTTAACATGATACCATCACGATTACGTTGTTTCACCTCGATAGCGGCACCTGTGGTTAATTCCCGACGCGTAACGCAATCAATCGGTTGTTGAGAGAGAGATTAAAAACATGCAAACTATTCTATCAAACCTTAACTTTATAATATGCAACTCGTATGGTTGAATTGTTACACAACACGGCACTTGGTCTTTGATTCGTATCCAATCCTTAATACATCCTGATATGCGAAGTTATTATGCTTGAAATCGTCAGCACAGTACCACGTTGATGTTCGTTCATTGATTCATAACGATTATGAATTTAAAGCGTTCGACTGAAATACTTCGAATTGCCTTATCAACACCACTCGTTGGCCACAATGCTTCGTTACTTGAATTGTCACACAAAACAGCTTTCGGTCATTGATCATGCGCGGCCCTTAATGCAATTATTGTCACGTTGTTAATCAGTCATCCTATTGTCAATAGGATGACTGATTATTATGCAACGCTACTCGTTGACAGGGCACTCCAACCAGTATTATTCTTGGAGGCACAAATATGCGTTTGAATTCGTTATTTCATTCGTGGATACCGGCAAGATTATGCAGAAAGACAAATATTAACGAACGACTCAAGTATTCCTAATCAACTTCTCAACGCGACTCAATGGGTGGCGATGTTTCCTTTTGAGATCCTTATCTCGGGCCAATCTTTTAATTGATTGTGGCCAGACCCCTGACAGGGAACCGGTTGAACCGCTCTCTATCCCCGCGAGCGGCGCTCCGTGGTGAGGAGTCAAGAATTAATCCTTGTTAATGGGTCAGTTGGTAATTTATGCGGTTAGAAGTACAGCCCCAGCACAATATTACAGAGAAAAATTATGAACACTCTTAAAAACGATGGATTATTCACTCGATCGTTGCGATGTTTCCACAATCACGGATGGTTCAATGGCTTGAGGTTTTTTTGGCTTTGTTAATGACCCGTGTGTGTGTGTTGAATGGTATGAGTGGTGAAAGAGTAGGCCAATGTTCGGAATCGATTCTTTGCGTCAAGCAGACGTCTGGTTTGTGTGTAGTGGGGGGCAGTGTATCATACGTATCAGTTGATTCTTCTTTCAGTAGTTGGTTCGGACTCGACGGACGTTGGTGAACGAGTAGATGCGTTGTTGTAGCTGAGATGACCGTCTGGTAGACGGCGTTAGAAGCACGCCCGCAGCGGCGCGCTGGTGCTCCGTCGTCGGCGGTTGTAGATTGCAGGCTCACGATTCGCTCGTGGTGGCGCTGGCCGCTAACAGCGGCAGCGGGTCGCCAATCGGCGACACTCGCCAATTCGGCGATTTGTAGAGACGTCTCCGGCGTCGGTGATGGCTGCTCTTCTGCTGAGATGAGTTGAGCGGGTCTTCTGCTGAGATGAGTAGAGATGAGTCTTCTTCTGTTGAGCTGAGTTGAGATGAGTCTTCTTCTGTTGAGCTGAGTTGAGATGAGTCTTCTTCTGTTGAGCTGAGTTGAGATGAGTCTTCTTCTGTTGAGCTGCCCCCGAGGGCTGATGAGATGACCCCGAGGGCTGATGAGCTGGCCCCGAGGGCTGATGAGTTGATTTCAATGCTGAAACGGCTCCTTTTTATGCCAAAAATCTCTCCCCTTCTCGGCTCCCCCTCACGAGGTGGAGCTATCTTTGATCTGATCGTATGTCGGTGGGGGGGGTTCGTGTGTCGGTGGTGGGGGGGGTTCGTGTGTCAGTGTGTATGTTTGTGTGTGTGTCATTTATGACACGGTCCTGTTCGGGTCTTTCCTCAAGCCATAAACATCAAGACAACAGACACCTCGATTCATCTTGGTGGCGTCTGGTTGTCTAATCCCTCCACCCAGAGAGAGGGGCGGGTTCCCCCCCCCCCTTTTCCGTACGCGTTCCGACGCACAAAGAAATGGTTAAGATTTTTTTTTTTAAGTTTAACATTTCACATCACAGTTGGTATCTTATCATACACAGTTATGATCCTGCTTGTGATTCATAGTATTTGATTTATTTCCAAGTGAAGATGCTCTTCCGAGCGTATGCATTTTATCACGTGCTGCAGGGAAAGACAAAGGTGGCCGGGAGCACCTCTTTATCCTTTTGACTTATATTGCTCAAATACCATTTGGTCCCATGTTCGCCAAGACTCGTGTTTGTAACTACGTCCTCCCGACACCTCTCGGTTTTACCGAGGTTCGAATTGTTATGATGGAATTATTAAAAAGAAAAATAATTATCATCCTGAGTTTAAGAGGTCCATTTCTTGATTGTTGGAATCCATATCCCTTGGTTCTGTAAGGTTCTATAATGGAATGTCGTGTAAGGTTAACACGTTGTTATTATTAATATTATTTTGCAATTTTCTTTAAAACTTTCTTTGCCTGGTTGCCGTGTGTGGGGTGGGTGTGTCTCCTCATCAAACCCGGCTGGCTTTTCCAGATGGCCCCTTGTGATAAGGTGTAATTCCTGCTTCTCCGCGCTGTGAGAGAGACAAATGTGGTCGGGGTTGCTTGGAATATTGTTTAAACTCTTTCGCAAGTTTGCTCGTTGTCTCATTCCTTCTCGATAGCCTTTGATGTGACTCGGTATTCTTGCTCCAAGCTTTGTTTTAACAGTAAAGGTATTAAAGGTGAAAATCATTTGATAGCGAATTAATCATTGGATAATAATTCACTGATGTGTCTGGTGGCCTGTTCTTAATTGGAGTGAGCGTTAGGCTCGCTACTTTTATCTTATTCTTGTTGTTGCCTTTTAATTTTTTTGTTGTTGTTTTACTGGAAAATAAGGAAAAGAATATGTATACGATTTACCCTGTTGGCGTCTGGTGTCTGCTCTCTTGGTGTTCTGACCTCGGGGGGACCTTTCCTAAGGGGCCCATCAAACTCTTGTTCATCTGGAGATTTTCGCCGATAGCTGTTACATCCTCGCCTCGAGAGTTTTATTATTTCTTTATTTCTTAATGGTCTGTTTATGACCGACATCTGGTTTTTCGTGTTTCTGGCTTACGGGTTTGATTCATTATTAAATATATATATATTGTTTGTCACGAAAGAAAGGAAAAAGAAATCTAGGTGTATGCATCCGTAAATATTCTTACGGATATTAATTGTGGAAAAAGGGCCGTATACAACATTCGGAGTAAGTTGTTGTTATTTGGCTAATCGCACAAAGTGAACCTTCTGTCCCGTGGATGGGAATGTATAGGAGGAAGACGAGTTTTGGAAGAGCATGATCAGTGACTACCTCAAGCCTCTGGAGGAAGATGACGATCACAGGAAACGCGTGAAGCAGGAACTCTTCGAGATAAGAAACAAGGTACTGGCAACGCGTCATCGCGAGTACCGGAGATGCTTCGATAACAGAAAAATTGCGTTCCAGCGACAACGCGTTGTGCAAACAGCAGGCGTTAAGCGAGTACTTATCGTACTTGGCATGCGGTATAAGAAGATTTAAACGACATTGAATTACCTATGCCTTATTATTCCTACGAATTAATTGTTAATTGTTCCAATAATCCGCTAATCCTGTAAAATACATGAACAATAAAACAATAACAACAGAAGTGACTATTTGGCGTCGAGAGTGGACAGTGGGGGGGGGGGGGGGGAAATGAACGCACAAAGAGGGGATCCATAAACAGCCCGGGGTCATCCCCCCCGCCACTCGGCCAATGCAATGTAAATCAGGCCTGGTCTGTCTGTCCCAACGTGCAGGGCACTTTCGTCTACTTCATGATCAATGCACTGTGGCTGGTGGCGACCCTGGCACTGCAGTTCGTGGGAGCCGACCTCTACATCCAGATCCCGAGCACGAAGAACGAGGGGACGGTCATCGACGTGCTGCCCCTCGCCTTCATGTTCCTCATCACCTTCTCCAGCATGCTCATTGTCCAGTTCCTGGCCATGCTGTACCACAGGTGAGGAGGAGGGGAGGGGGTCGACCCATGCGTGGCCATAGGGGGTGTGTGTGCATGCCGACTCAGTGACCAACAACAGTAACGATTATCTGAAATGGTCCTGGACCTCCCCCCTTGTGCCGTACCGGCCTTCATAGGTGCCGCTCGCTGACAGCACTTGCCCCAACAGTATCTTAAGGCTATCCAGGAGATCCTTGTCTTTGCCTTTATGTGAGTGTGGGCAGTGTGCTTATGACCAGCTCCGGTTTCGCAGCCGAGGTCTCACTCCGAAACAGTCGGGCAGCATTATCTTTTCATCGGCTGTGTAACATTGGGTGGAAACTACTTGGTTTGTCATTCCATGCGAAGCTCCGGATTTTCTTTGACCACATTGATATCTTCCCTTCTTTATTCTTTCGAGAAGGATGTTGAGGTGTCTAAAGTAACATCTGCACCGGTTAGAAACATTCAGGTCACCCTGCCTACAATGCATCCTGGGTTTAACCAGACTGGATTGTGTCAGGAGCTCACAGATTCTTAAAAGATCTAGACACATTCCCATTGGTGAGCTCCTCTCACAAGCGTGGCTGTGTTGGCTGGGTCATGTAGCCCCCATGCCCAGCCACTGCATGGCAAAGCAGCTATTATTTGGCAGGATAGATCAGACTAAAAGGGCACGGCATGGGCTAGGGAAAAAAAGGAATGATATGGTACAAGATGATATATAGAGATGAGTGGACTTGCCAATAACTGGTACCAGAGGTCTCAAGATCGGCCATTCCTGAGTAGATGCTACTTGGCAGTTGGAGGCAGTCGCCCACCAGCAATAATGGAGGGCAGAGGAGCGATGCTCACATCCATAAGCAGAGCACCGGGCAGCTAAACACAACAATTTGGCACAGTAGGGGTCACAGCTGGTGCATTGTCAGTCATCTCAGTCAGTCAACCATTGGCTCCTAGGTCTGTCCCGTTACCTCCTGACATTTTGCCACCGTGGCGCCCCGTGCCCCTCCCCCTTCCCCTCCGTGCCCCCCCCCCCTCTGCCCCCGTTCAGGTTGTTCACGTTGCTGCACGTGCTCTCCTACGTGGAGTCGTCGTCGTCGGGCCAGCAGTCAAAGAGGGGTGCTGTTGGTCTAGACAACAAAGCATTCGTCAACGATGGAGACGACGATGACGCTCAGCAGCGCCGTCTCAGAGAGATTGTCTAACAGATCCCTGGACCCCCTCCTCACACGCCGCACGTGGGTCCCCTCCCCGCACACAGCACATGGACCCCTTCCACTCACGGCGCACCTGGACCCCCTCCTCACAAGCCGCAAGTGGCCCCCCTCCATGCACGCTGAACGTGGACCCCCTCCTCGCACGCTGCTCGTGGACCCCCTCCTCGCACGCTGCTCGTGGACCCCCTCCTCGCACCCTGCTCGTGGACCCCCTCCTCGCATGCTGCTCGTGGACCCCCTCCTCGCACGCTGCTCGTGGACCCCCTCCTCGCACGCTGCTCGTGGACCCCCTACTCGCACGCTGCACGTGAATCCCCTTCTCGCATCCTCGCACGCTGCACGTGGACCCCCTACTCGCATGTCATACGTGAACCCATGCACGTCGTGGTTTATCAATGACAGTGCGGTCAGTAAAGGTGCAGCCCTGCAAGATGCTTCCCTTGTTGGAAGAGGTGGGAGTTACCCACGCTTTACCCCACCACTGCATGCGACCTGCCGATCGACCAACTGTGCTGTATCCATTTACGCAGCTGGGTGGACAGAGGCAGCGAGATTTAAGAAGCTTGCAGCGTCGCTCCAAATGCCAGGCCTAAGGATCGACCTCTAGATCGCAAGTGTGGTGACATGTTAATTGCAGCAGGGCAGCCTCTCATTACAATGGAATGCAGTCAAAAGGGCTGCTGAACAACAACGGTGGACATCACTTGTGATATCATCGGCTAAAGTAAATGTAGGGGCTTTGAAGCTGCTCCTGGCCATGGACAGAGAAGTCGCTTCTATGTAGCAGTGGTCAGATGAAGGAAACGTCCTGTTGTTGTTTGTATGTTCAATTTATTTTGCACTGCACTTAGCCAACCATGCTATCGTGGATGTAAACATCACCCACACATAGACTGTCCCGTTAACCATAGAAGTTGATCAAATCACATTTTTACGCCTGATTAATTTAGAGGTCGAGCGACCCACATGGGAAATCTTGTTTTTAGAAAGGTTTCTCTACCAAACAGAAAACGATTCCCCATATCGCTTTAATAGACTTATGGAGCTGTTAGTGAGCACCTAATAACGGCAGGCACAGCACACAAGGTAGGTGGCCAGCACCAAGTCAAACTGCATTACCGCACCATTTTATCATTTGAGGCTGAGTCGACCTAGGGGAGGCCCAGAACCGGTTTAGATAATCACCACTATTGTTGGTGGCCATGAGTGGGAGTCGAACTAGCGTCCCAAGGCTCAGATACTTGTGCAGGGCTATGAACACGAGTTTTATTTCATGTTCACTGATGGTCAGATATATATGCCAACATATATTTATAGATATTTATAATACTCTTTGGTTCTTTTGGTAAAGTCACGTAGGTATAAAATAAAATAAATCACGACGTTTCTATTGCAACACAAGCAATCATCAGGTGGGAAACCCAACAGCAAGAAGTTTTTTTCTACTGAAGTGGGAGAGAGATGCCATGGTAAGAGGTTTTTAGGTAAGAAAGGGGGGCGGGGCAAGGGGGGGGGAAGAGGGGGTGTGTGGGCTAGGGGGAGGGGATCGTTGCATGGACGCTAGATTGATATGTATAATGTGGTTTATTTACAGAGATGTAGAGTTACATTGAGACTGTGTGGATAAATAAAACAAGACAGAGAAGAAGCAGTCATCCATCCAGAGCACCACGTTCAGATAGTTTCCCCAAAATATTGTATTGGAGATGTGAATCCATAATTTTAATGCTAAGGCAATGTTTCGCTGCTATTTGCCGCTGAGAAGATGTTATCTCCCTCGATCGGTACACAGGAGGTCATGGGTTCAATGCTGGACCCTGGCGGTGCCTCTGTTATACTTTTGGAGTCGGCGTGTGCTCTCGCTGTGGTGGTCGGAGCTTGGGTTTTTATCTGGGTTCCTTGGTTCAGATTATTAGACTGCTGTTATAAATTCTCACGTGTGGTGATATCAGCTACTGCGATCATCAGCTATCATTTCGTGTGACCAGCTCGCCTATGAACAAGAGCTAAGAGCACAGTTGAGTTTAACTGGTAAATAAAACTGTGAATTCCCTTGCACCTTCTGAGGACGGTAGTGTCTTGGTCAACAGGTCACTTACCAAACGCTTAACGATCGAACCAAACCTTTTAGGTCCACGCTTCGCTGGGCGCGTATAGTGGTTACGCACACGTTAAGCTCTGTGTCTTTCTGGTGGATGCGTTGTCGGGCTGATCCCATGGTGTCTGAAACGTGGAACAGCACGAAGGCGTTGGTGGTGAGCGGTAAAACGTGCACTCCTCCCCCATCCCCCCCAGATGAATGTAGGTTACACTTCTCTGCTTGACAATAAATCCCAAAGGTTATTTTTAGTATATAACATCGCGATGTATAGCTTTTGTTAAACTTGACAAGATTACGTCTTAGTTCATGGCAATGAGAATAGAGTTCGTTTGTAGGAGAACATATTTGCACGATGTTATTTAAGTAAATTAACATACAATGTGGTAACACGGCACGTACTGATTATATACACTTTATTGCCTATTGTTTTTTACTTTGCACAAATATAGTTTACTGAACTTTTGCAAGCCGTTATCAGTCATGTATTCTCGACTGCTTGCATAGAGATAGTGGCGCAGCCCTGCAATGAATCACCCCTCCGGACGATTGAGACAGCCTGCCACCTACAGATTGCGCAACAGCGCCCCACACGACTTCCAGCCGTTTGAACTCGGTCGTTGGTGTAATTTGCATTCTTACCTGGAGTAAACCAACCTCCAAATCTACATATCGCTGGGTTCACAGTTTAGCACGCTAATCAATACTGCACCACTCACTTTAGCATTGCCACATCCAAATAAATAAATGCGTATGCACCAACCGCTTGAAATAATGCCACATCGCATAGTCGTCGTGTCGACAATTAGAGAGGTAGCCAGGTTGCTCAAAGATCAGCGCTGGACTGGTACCATTGAGAAGCTGGGTTCAACCCCGGCTACTGAAACTAAACTTTTATTTTTATTTTACCAGGTAAAGTCCACTAAGATATATAGCTTTTTTTAAATAAGCGACCTGGCCACAAATAATAGCTCAACGAAGTGGATCATTAATCACGTGTACATTTGTAGCAGCAGTCAAATACTCTTAACGCACTTTGATTCCAAATATGGAGAACAATCCCAGCGACCACGAAGAGAAAGAGGCATGCAATCTCCAAACAGGCATAGCATACAACAGGCATAGCAGGCGAGGTAGTTAACATCTCCTAGTCACCGTGGCACCCTGCCTGTGACTGGCAGGGCTCTCCCGGTATAGTTAGCTGATGGCCTCAGCCCGGTCACCAACGATTCAAAGACGGATTGTAAAAAAACAAATTAATTGGTATTGGTTCCCACGTGACCACTTGATTTGATTGCTCTGACGGATGGTGGAGAGTATATCTGAATATTGCCTTTATACTCAAACCATCTAACCCAAAGTAAACAGACAGTCCTCGACTTGCGAGCGTCCGACTTACGAACGCCCGCTTCCATGAAATATATTTAAAAAAAGAAAATTATTGATTTAAAATGCGAACTCGCAATTGCAAACTGAACTGCCGGCTTACGAACCGTTCGAATTTCGAACAGGTCTCAGGAACGAACTAGGTTCGTAACCCGAATACTGCCCAGAAATAACTTCTGCTCAATAGGTTTGTAGTCATATATAGTTACTAATTATTGTTAACATGGGGATAGTATATTTGTGTGATTTAGGTGCTGGATGTGGTCATAGCTGGGATCCTATCCTTTTCTATATTTATAGAGCACCTTTGGTCAAGGCACGCTTTCCAACATTTAAAATTTGTAACAAAAACAAAGTGATTTATATGGCAAGGGCAGTGCAAGGGCCGAGGAATGAGTGTCCCGAACAGAGGACATGTGGCTTCATGCAAGAGATATAGGGAAGGAACGGAACAAAATGAAACGGTGGGGAGGGAAGAGGAAGGGGATGGGCTATTAAAAAGAGGTGAGGCCTTCAGAGAGGAATGGAAGGAGGTTATGGAGGTGGCCTGCTTCATTTTCAAGTATCTCTCTATTTACAAAGTTCGATTTTACGAAATTTCACGTTCATGCAATTGACAAATTACGTGTTCTAATGCTGTACTGTGCTGTGTGATTGTCACGAGGCCCCCATGGTGTCAGCCAGCGCTGGTCTCAAACCCTCGGTACCCACTATATCTGTTTACCTGCTATGAAGTAGGGGCATTGTTCGAAACGTCGACAATTATATACATGTCCTTTCAATGCATTGTTGTTAACGAGTGTGTTGTAGAGGAGGTTAATTGACCATACTTCAACCACGCTGACCAAACCGGGTTGGTGGAGGTAGGTGAACATTGTATAAACGTGGAGAGGAAGGAAAGTACGGTACAATATTTGAATTTATACGCACACAGTGGGGAGCACAGGCGTTGCCTCTGCCAGTGATCTCAGTCAACCCACCGCTCCTGGGTCTGTCCCGTGAACTCCTCCTGCACCCAGCTGGCACAGCAGTCAACCCATAGCACCTGGGCCTGTCCTGGGACTCCTACCAGTAGCAAGCCTCCCACACTGCAAGTCGACTCAAAGTGCACTTAGCCTGTGACAAGCGCCGTGGTGACGTCACCACCACTTAATGGCGGATGGCGGCTGTTGTTAATGCACGGTGGAACAGAGTTCAGCTTCCAATGAGTAGGATGGTACGGTGTATGTGTGTATAAAGCAGCAGCACTGGAGAGACAAAGGTGGCCGGGTGTGGTGCTGGCCAACCACTCTCTCGCGTGCCGTACCGGGTTTCATCGGTACTTCTTGCTAACAGCACTTGTCCCAACAGCCTGATAGAGGCTATACATGAGTCTTTATCTTTGCAGTGGTTTGTGCACTGCGCCACGGTCTCTGTGACCTTTATTGCACTGAGGTCCAGGTCGTTATAGGTCCAGCCTTGACGAACGCCTTTCAACGTATTGCATGCTTCTCCAAATTATAAGACGAATCCCAAAACATACATATTTGGCCTCACACAAGACAAAGATCGCTCGTATAGCCTGAACAGACTGTTGGGGAAAGTGCTGTAAGCGAGCACCAATGAAGGCTGACACAGCACACAAGGGTTGGGTGGCCAGAACCACGCCCGGACGCCTTTATCTCCCCAGTGGCCATGTTAACACATTACACCATACCGGGTAATAATGTGAAGCTGAGTCGAAGTTAGGGGAGGCCGTGAGCAGGAATCGAACTCGGGTCACCAAGTTCGTAGCGCCGAGCGCTGCTCTTCACAATAACAAAAATTCGCCATTCGCCACTAAGTGGTGGTGACGTTACCATGACACTTGTGCCAGGCGATGTGCACTTTGAGGCCACGTGAATTGTCGAAGACCCTCTAACAGTAGGTCACAGGACAGACCCAGGTGCCATGGGTTGACTGAGATGACTGGCAGATGCACCACCTGTGCCCCCTATTGTGCCAACTTCCTGTATTTTTTTCGACCCGGTTATCCGCTCATTGTTGTGAGCATTGCTCCTCTGCCCTCCGCTGTTGTTGGAGGACGATTGCCTAAAACTTCCCAATAGCGTCTTCTAGGTGCACGTAGCCTGGCACTGCACAGTAGCATCCTTAACGAGCCTCCTCGCTCACTCTACACGAAGCTGCGGGTCGTGCTCTTACATGTGGACGTCTCCTAGATTATAACTTTTGCTTTAAAATGCACAAGCCAAATGTGCGTCTCAGAATCGGTAGACCGCGGTAGAATAGAGAAGGATGTTGGAGTGGTGGTGCCGCGCCTGGCACATTAAAATAACAACCCGCCGAGCCGAGTTAGATAGCAAGACACGGCTAACATCTGCAGTGGCGAAGTGATGACACCGTGGATGAAGGTGAATCATTCCAAAAGCACGATTAACGATGATCCGTACCTCGAGATTCCTGGCTGGCTGCTGGCTGGGCGCCTCTCCACTCCAACCACAATTACTCCGCTGTTAGTGGCTGCTGTAGGCCGTTGCTACAGAAACTAGCTGGATAACATAACTGGCTATGCGGGATTATTTGTCGAACAAATGAAATTAAACGGCTTAAACGGTAGTCTGGCAGACGTCTAATAATAGTAATAATTATAATCATTATTAATTGGCATAGATAGCGACACCGAAAAGGTGGAAATAACGAATAGAGAAGACTGACGACGTCTCATTTAAAATCGCTCTAACTTTTAAATGTGCTCCTATCAACGTAATTATTTTGCCAAGATGCTTATTTCCTAGATGTGTGTGTATGTATGTATCCTCAGTCTTTGCGTTTTATTATCAGAATCAGAATCTTTAGTTATCCTGGAGAAATATGATAAGCTATGAAGATATTTTTCAGAGATGTCCAGTAGGGATGGGTCAGAAACTTAAACGATAGGAGTAAGCAAATCACTCAAGATAAATGTATCAATAAATGAAAAACTAAAAAAGCTATTTAATTTACCAGGTAAGGCCCACTGACTTATTAGCTATTTTCAGAATAGACTTGGCCACAAATGATAGCTTCACAAAGTGGCTTATTGTGTGGACATTGTATTGCAGGCAAACACTACACGCACATTGTTGATTCTGAATGAGGAGGGAAAAACCAGAGTACCCGAAAAAAAATGCACGCGACCACGGGGCGAGAGAGTGAGACATAAACTCAAAATATACTGAAGGTCACGGGACAGACCCAGGGGCCATGGGCTGACTGAATTAGATGACTGGCAGATGTACCACCTGTGCCCCCTACTGTCAACTTGCCGCATTACATCCGCCCGGCGCTCCGCTCGATGGAGTCGGGATCTAACCCACGAACCTCGTGCAGATTACTGTTCGTGCTCCGAGCGCAGGAGGACTAAGAGACGAATCTGAACACGGACAGCTGTCGTTTGCTTGCGTGGCTGAGCTTCGTGACCTGCGAGACGAATCCACAGCCTGCCGCGTGTGCGGTGATTCACAGGCGATTAGTCATCCCACTTGCCAGGCCGTCAGCGCTCCGCAGGGCTGAGGGACCCGCGGGGAGAACGGGATGATGGGGAAATATGGAACCGATTAATTTGTTTTTGTTGCTTTCTTATTTATCCATACGAGTCGCACTGAACCGTGGGGCATTTTTAGCTGCGAAGCAACTGTGTACCGCATAGTAAAGGTTTTTTGGGATTATTTCGCGTAAATATAAATGTGTCATTAACACACCACCACCCGACACAGCTAATCAGCAAGGATTGTCGCCTAAACAAAACGTGCCAATTACTATGGGCAGCCGCCCCGCTAAGGCGGTCACAGTAGGACGATTGGGATCGGTTAGAGCAGTGTTCTTCATTTCAAGGCCCACGGGCCAATGGCGGCCCCAGGTGGCCTTCAGTGTGACCCCTGACAGCACATGGATATGAAAACACCCCTTGCAGGTGAGGCGGTGTGGCGGCTCTCAGACTGATGTCATATCGGCTGAAGTAGCCTCCCTCTGAAAATGAGTGAAGAACACTGTTTTTGGATCAGGAGGAGGTGGTGGCAGAACCTTCGAGAAACCTTTGAGAAGGGACATGGACCACGGGGCCCTGGGTGACTGTGCAACTCGCCCTCTCACCTATACTCACCGTTGTCCTTCACCAACGTGGTTAGGAATGGTCAAAGTCCAACCCGCTCCCCACATACCCCCGACCGCGATTGCGGAATTAAACAACGATGAGGCAATTACGGATTGACCCTTGCTGTGGCTGAACGCTATCGCGGGATGAATGTCAAGGCAGGTGCGCGGACTTCATCCCAATCGATACACTGTGTGAGCTTTGCAGTTGCAGGGATAATCAAATCACGTTCCTCTAATCACCTCGATAAGGCTTCTCACCGAGCCAGGTTGTTTATAAGTCAACATCCCCTTATTCATTCACGTTCACGTGAGACGAATTGAGTTCACATTCTACTGTGGGTATGTGCGTGCGCGTGTCTGTATGCATTTGGAGCCGCGGAACAGTGAACACGAGTTCGATTTCCGCTCACCTCCAATATCGGGTGACGAATATCTGAACCCGTACTGGGCCTCCCCTATGTCGACTCGGCCTAAAACGAGTATCGGGTGCGGTGTGTAAAACATCAGCACTGGTGAGACAAAGGCGGCCGGATGTGGTGTTGCTCGTGCCAGCCTTCACCCATACAACCTTCAACAGTCTGTTGAAGCTTGTATGGGAGAACGTTGTCTTGTGTGTGTCTCTCTCTCTGTCTCCCGCCATATGGTGTGTCTCTCGCGTTATGCTCTCACAATCTGCCTTTAACTTCTCATCAATTCACTGCCGTTCACCAATTTCTGCACGAGTGCCTGTCACATCAAAATCAGAATATTTATGTATATTGCAGGAGGAATCCGATAAGCTATGAAGCTCTTTTTCACAGATGTCCATTGGGGTAGGTCAAAGCGTTACATCAACAAACAATACAAAACACGATAGGAGTGCAAAGTATAGGAAAGGTAAACAAATCACTACAAAAAAATTGAAAGGAAAATGAACAATTTTTAATTTACCAGGTAAAGCCCATTGAAGTATTAGCTTCTTTTTTCAGAAGCAACCTGGCCACAAATGATAGCTTCACGAAGTTGGCTTATCATGTGGAAATGAAAAGCAGCCAAATTTATAGCAGCCAAATTATCTTAATAATCTAAACGCATGTTTAAATATCCCTCCCCATGCGCTTCTGCCACCGTCTGAAACGTTTTTCCTTCCGATATTATGAAGCCACTGAAGCTATGCACTTTTAAATCATAAATTAGATTAAAAGCGAATTTCTTTAGAACTGCTTTTTTTCCTTTGCCAGTACCAAAATATGAGAATAGGTTTTTCCCCTTTATCTGGCAACAAAACAAGTGTTAAGATTTTGATTTAAAGCTTTCGTGACTGCAGGGATTCATATTCTTGGTTCTTTCGGTAAAGTCACGTAGAAGGGAAACAATAAAATAATACAAATATAAAACAATCATCATGATGATAATTGCTTGTGTTACAGTCGAAACGTTTTGAGAATTTTATTGTTTTATATTTTTATTATTTGATTGTTTCCCTTCTACGTGACTTTACCGAAAGAACCAAGAATATGAATCCCTGCAGTCACGAAAGCTTTAAATCAAAAATAATATAGGTGTTAAGATGTTAAAACACCAAAGTAAAACCTTTTACAAGGAATCTTGTCTGCATTAACACCGTTTGAGACTAGGCTCCAAAGAAAGCTGTCTCTGGTGTGGACCAACCAGTTTCAAAGACAATGCATATAATATATTCTTGGTTCTTTCGGTAGTTTGTTGTCCTTCCCCCGCACCTCCGATAAGCACGGTTGGCTACGTACGGCGCCAAAGAAGATCAAGAAACACCTAATTATGTTGTATATTTCCCAATATTTTTAAGTCTTGCTGTTAAAATCTATCTTTTTAAAGGGCTGCCCTTCTCAGCATCGCCTATGATCGTTGTATTTCACCTGCTCTGAATAAAGATGCCATCTGTGAATGTTTCACCTGAGCCGAGTCACAATTCCCACTCTGTGTTTATTATGTTTCACAGAGATGGCCTTGAGGCAGGGAAACACCATTTCCTTTTACATTGCTAGACACTTCACCCCATAGGAGTCCCAGCGGCGATGCTACTATCGGGCGCACAGTCACAGAGTGGGAACTCCTCAGCAGGCGATGAGTCACGGGGAACATCTTGATGAGCACGACCATTGCTCTGCAGAGGGACGGTCTTCTTGCTGAAATAGCCTCACGCAGTGGGTTCGTGATGTTTATGGATACCGGTCTGCCCTGCAATAAACATTACCACGATTACTGTGTCCATATGTAACATCGTACATACGAGAGAGAACCGGGTGGTGGCGGCTTCGCACGTCCCCGGTAATCCAGCAATATAGAGGCAGCAGGGAGGGTTGGTGGATCACCCACAGATGATGTCGTGAAACTCTCTTCCCGTGGGCTTCGAGGAAGTGCCTTACCCTGGCTCGTCAGGAGAGGGCGATACATCAAGTGGACTAATCGCCATCTGTTTCAATCTGAACCAGGAATAGAACGTTGCCTCGTGCAACGCGTGGGTTTTCACCAGGTTCTTGGGTTTGCTCCCACTTGCTTATAATAATAAACACAGCTGATAATTTATTGGCTATGAACAACTTAAAATAAAAACTCAATGTAGCATCAGCAAGCCCCTCCTTAAAATGAGTCTTTCCACTCAATGTGGCTTTCCTGGATATAAGTAAATATTGATCACGAGGTTATTTAAAGTGGATTAACTGCTAATTCCTGTGGATTACGAGCTAATTGTAGATGAGTATTATTAGTAGTGTAATGCTTTGTGCTGAGTGTTATTAAACCACTGTTGTCTGCACTCCTTCAATGGAGGAGGAATAACACTAGACAAATTCTCTCCTGCAGTCCTCTCGTGGCTAGCAGACCTTGACATTGACATCCAGTTCCTGAGCTCCTGAGCCGATTGCTGCCATATGCAAGAGTAGATGAGAATCAGATTCGCGTGATGACTCATCACCTCTTTTGGTTGCCTCGCTGTGCCCTGTGCACCCGATAAGAGCGTTGTCGGGACTAATCTAACTGACTCACTATTTTTTTATTTTACCTGGTAAGTCCCATTAAGCTGTACAGCTCTTTTTAGAAATGAGCTGACCACAAATTATAGCACAACGAAGTAACTTATCACGTGCGAATTTATAGCAGCCAAATACTCTAAAGGCATATTGATTCTAAATGTGGAGGGAAAAATTGGAGGACCCGGAGAAAAATCCACTCGACCACAGGGAGAAAGACATGCAAACTCCAAATATACAGCAGGCGTGACAGTCGGGATCAAACCCACGGTCTTCTGTATACCAATCGAGGGAGTTAACATCTTGTAACCGTGGCCCCCCTCAGGTAAATCTCAGTTTCTCGCATTACGAGGAGGCACGGCGATTTCACGGCCTCGACGGTATTTTTTTCATATAAATACATTGTGTGGTGAAATTAGTTCAGAATCAGAATCTTTATTTATCCTGGAGAAATCCGATGAGCTCTCAAGCTCTTTTTCAAAGGTGCCCCAAAGGAGCCAGTCAAAAATTTACAACAATGCAAAAACACGAATAGGAGTGCAAAGTAGAGGAAAGGTAAGCAAAGCACCAAGAATGAATATATAACATAGATAAACTATACAAGTTCATATTTCAAAAGTATATAAATTTCCAAGCTCGGTTTAAACAACAGCAAGAAAAGTGCCAGACGTTGCACATTACAATGTAACTTTACATTGTAAGAAGAAAAAGACCACGCGCCTTGACAAAGGAATTAGCATATAATTTAGCATTGAAATGGCTCATTGAAATAGCTAAGTTAAAGTATACACATCCGCAGAGGTACCCCTTGACAAAGGAATTAGCGCTGGAGTGGAAGAAGCCACGCTTAGATCACGACCTTTAGGCTGTGTGAGAAGAAAAAGGCCAAGTGCCTTGACAAAGGAATTAGCATATAATTTAGCATTGAAATGGCTCATTGAATTAGCTAAGTTAAAGTATACACATCCGCACAGGTACCCCTTGACAAAGGAATTAGCATCGAATTTAGCATTGAAATAGCTGAGTGATTAGCTTGTAACTGGTCACACAAATAGCTATGTTAAAGTTAGAGCATATAGATTCTCACCGAGGCACCTAGTACTCATCAAACAGGAGAATTTAGCGAAACACAACCACGCTCAGACATCGGACCTGTGTGCGAGCAAACAAGGTGTTCTGACAAAGAAATTAGCATAAAAATTAGCATTTGATTGGCGGATTTTAGGAAAGAGGTGGTGTACGTGCCGGTGGACTCGCAGTTTTGGCGCGGGGGAGGGGGGGGGGTAAGGGAGGG
>NW_027423599.1:0-42500 GCF_048934315.1 Petromyzon marinus
CGGGCGGTCCCGGGCGGGTCCCGGGCGGACCCGGGCGGTCCCAGGCGGTCCCGGGCGGTCCCGGGCGGTCCCGGGGCATTCCTGGGCGGTCCCGGGCAGTCCCCTGCGGTCCGGGGCGGTCCGGGCGGTCCGGGGCGGTCCCGGGCGTTCCAGGGCGGTCCCGGGCGGTCCCGGGCGGTCCCGGGCGGCCCGGGCGGTCACGGGCGGTCCCGGGCGGTCCCGGTTGGACCGGGGCGGTCCCGGGCGGTCCGGGGCGGTCCCGGGCGGTCCGGGGCGGTCCCGGGTGGTCCGGGCGGTCCCGGGCGGTCCGGGCAGTCCCGGGCGGTCCGGGGCGGTCCCGGGCGGTCCGGGGGCAATCCGGGGTGGTCCGAGGCGGTCTGGGGCGGTCCCGGGCGGTCCCGGGCAGTCCCGGGCGGTCCCAGGCGGTCCAGAGCGGTCCCGGGCGGTCCCGGGCGGTCCCGGGCGGTCCCGGGCGGTCCCGGGCGGTCCCGGGCATCCGGGGCGGTCCGGGGCGGTCCGGGGGCGGTCCCGGGCGGTCCCGGGCGGTCCCGGGCAGTCCTGGGCGGTCCCGGGTGGTCCTGGGCGGTCCCGGGCGGTCCCAGGCGGTCCCGGGCGGTCCCGGGCTGTCCCGGGCAGTCCGGGGCAATCCCGGGCGGTCCGGGGCGGTCCCGGGCGGTCCGGGGCGGTCCCGGGCGGTCCGCGGCAGTCCCGGGCGGTCCAGGGCGGTCCCGGGCAGTCCCGGGCAATCCGGGGCGGTCCGGGGCGGTCCGGGGCGGTCCCGGGCGGTCCCGGGCGGTCCGGGGCGGTCCCGTGCGGTCCGGGGCGGTCCCGGGCGGTCCGGGGCGGTCCCGGGCGGTTCCGGGCAGTCCCGGGCGGTCCCGGGCGGTCCAGAGCGGTCCCGGGCGGTCCAGCGCGGTCCCGGGCGGTCCCGGGCGGTCCCGGGCGGTCCCGGGCGGTCCCGGGGCGGTCCCAGGCGGTACTGGGCGGTCCCGGGCGGTCCGGGCGGTCCGGGGCGGTCTGGGGCGGTCCGGGGCGGTCCCGGGCGGTCCCGGGCGGTCCCAGGCGGTCCGGGGCGGTCCCGGGCGGTCCTGGGCGGTCCCGGGCGGTCCTGGGCGGTCCCGGGCGGTCCGAGGCGGTCCCGGGCGGTCCGGGGCGGTCCCGGGCCGTCCCGGGCGGTCCCGGGCATTCTAGGGCGGTCCCGGGGGGTCCGGGGCGGTCCCGGGCGGTCCCGGGCGGTCCCGGGCGGTCGGGGCGGTCCCGGGCGGTCCGGGTGTGGTCCTGGGCGGTCCGGGTGCGGTTCCGGGCGGTCCGGGGCGGTCCCGGGCGGTCCCGGGCGGGCCCGGGCGGTCCTGGGTGGTCCCGGGCGGTCTCGGGCGGTCCCGGGCGGTCCCGGCGGTCCAGGGCGGTCCCGGGCGGTCCCGGGCGGTCCCGGGCGGTCCCGGGCGGTCCGGGGCGGTCCCGGGTGGTCCCGGGCGGTCCCGGGCGGTCCTGGGCGGTCCCGGGCGGTCCGGTGCGGTCACGGCGGTCCCGGGTGGTCCCGGGCGGTCCGGGCGGTCCCGGGCGGTCTCGGGCGGTTCGGGCGGTCCGGGCGGTCCCGGGCGGTCCTGGGCTGTCCCGGGCGGTCCCGGGCGGTCCGGGGCGGTCCCGGGCGGTCCCGGGCGGTCCGGGGCGGTCCCGGGCGGTCCCGGGCGGTCCCGGGCGGTCCCGGGCGATCCCGGGCAGTCCCGGCGGTCCCGGGCGGTCCTGGTCGGTCCCGGGTGGTCCCGGGCGGTCCGGGGCGGTCCCGGGCGGTTCTGGGCGGTCCCGGGGTGGTCCCGGGCGGTCCAGGCAGTCCCGGGCGGTCCCGGGCGGTCCCGGGCGGTCCCGGGCGTTCCAGGGCGGTCCCGGGCGGTCCAGGGTGGTCCCGGGCGGTCCTGGGCGGTCCCGGGCGGTCCGAGGCGGTCCGGGCTGTCCGGGTGTGGTCCTAGGCGGTCTGGGCGGTCCCGGGCTGTCCGGGTGTGGTCCTAGGCGGTCCGGGTGCGGTCCGGGGCAATCCGGGGTGGTCCGGGGCGGTCTGGGGCGGTCCCGGGCGTTCCCAGACAGTCCCGGGCGGTCCCGGGCGGTCCAGAGCTGTCCCGGGCGGTCCCGGGCGGTCCCGGGCGGACCCGGGCGGTCCCAGGCGGTCCCGGGCGGTCCCGGGCGGTCCGGGGCATTCCTGGGCGGTCCCGGGCAGTCCCCTGCGGTCCGGGGCGGTCCCGGGCGGTCCGGGGCGGTCCCGGGCGTTCCAGGGCGGTCCCGGGCGGTCCCGGGCGGTCCCGGGCGGCCCGGGCGGTCACGGGCGGTCCCGGGCGGTCCCGGTTGGACCGGGGCGGTCCCGGGCGGTCCGGGGCGGTCCTGGGCGGTCCGGGGCGGTCCCGGGTGGTCCGGGGCGGTCCCGGGCGGTCCGGGGCAGTCCCGGGCGGTCCGGGGCGGTCCCGGGCGGTCCGGGGGCAATCCGGGGTGGTCCGAGGCGGTCTGGGGCGGTCCCGGGCGGTCCCGGGCAGTCCCGGGCGGTCCCAGGCGGTCCAGAGCGGTCCCGGGCGGTCCCGGGCGGTCCCGGGGCGGTCCCGGGCGGTCCCGGGCGGTCCCGGGCGGTCCTGGGCGGTCCCAGGCGGTCCCGGGCGGTCCGGGGCGGTCCTGGGCGGTCCGTGGCGGTTCTGGGCGGTCCGGGGCGGTCCCGGGCGGTCCGGGGCGGTCCCGGCCGGTCCGGGGCGGTCCCGGGCGGTCCGGGGCGGTCCCGGGCGGTCCGGGGCGGTCCCGGGCGGTCCCGGGCGGTCCCGGACGGTCCCGGGCAGTCCCGGGCGGTCCCGGGCGGTCCCGGGCGGTCCCGGGTGGTCCTGGGCAGTCCGGGGCGGTGCTGGGCGGTCCCGGGCGCTCCCGGGCGGTCCCGGGCGGTCCCGGGCGGTCCCGGGCGGTCCCGGGCGGTCTCGGGAGGTCCCGGGCGGTCCAGGGCGGTCCCGGGCGGTCCCGGGCCGTCCCGGGCGGTCCCGGGCGGTCCCGGGCGTTCCAGGGCGGTCCCGGGCGGTCCAGGGCGGTCCCGGGCGGTCCTGGGCGGTCCCAGGCGGTCCGAGGCGGTCCCGGGCGGTCCGGGGTGGTCCCGGGCCGTCCCGGGCGGTTCCGGGCGTTCTAGGGCGGTCCCGGGGGGTCCGGGGCGGTCCCGGGCGGTCCCGGGCGGTCCCGGGCGGTCGGGGCGGTCCCGGGCGGTACGGGTGTGGACCTGGGCGGTCCGGGTGCGGTCCCGGGCGGTCCGGGGCGGTCCCGGGCGGTCCCGGGCGGGCCCGGGCGGACCCGGGTGGTCCTGGGTGGTCTCGGGCGGTCCCGGGCGGTCGCGGCGGTCCAGGGCGGTCCCGGGCGGTCCCGGGCGGTCCCGGGCGGTCCCGGGCGGTCTGGGGCGGTCCCGGCTGGTCCTGGGCGGTCCCGGGCGGTCCCAGGCAGTCCCGGGCGGTCCCGGGCGGTCCCGGGCGGTCCGGGGCAATCCCGGGCGGTCCGGGGCGGTCCCGGGCGGTCCGGGGCGGTTCCGGGCGGTCCGCGGCAGTCCCGGGCGGTCCGGGGCAGTCCCGGGCGGTCCCGGGCAATCCGGGGCGGTCCGGGGCGGTCCGGGGCGGTCCCGGGCGGTCCCGGGCGGTCCGGGGCGGTCCCGTGCGGTCGGGGCCGGTCCCGGGCGGTCCGGGGCGGTCCCGGGCGGTCCCGGGCAATCCGGGGCGGTCCGGGGCGGTCCGGGGCGGTCCCGGGCGGTCCCGGGCGGTCCCGGGCAGTCCAGGGCGGTCCCGGGTGGTCCTGGGCGGTCCCGGGCGGTCCCAGGCGGTCCCGGGCGGTCCCGGGCTGTCCCGGGCAGTCCGGGGCAATCCCGGGCGGTCCGGGGCGGTCCCGGGCGGTCCGGGGCGGTCCCGGGCGGTCCGCGGCAGTCCCGGGCGGTCCGGGGCGGTCCCGGGCAGTCCCGGGCAATCCGGGGCGGTCCGGGGCGGTCCGGGGCGGTCCCGGGCGGTCCCGGGCGGTCCGGGGCGGTCCCGTGCGGTCCGGGGCGGTCCCGGGCGGTCCGGGGCGGTCCCGGGCGGTCCGGGGCAATCCGGGGTGGTCCGGGGCGGTCCGGGGCGGTCCCGGGCGGTTCCGGGCAGTCCCGGGCGGTCCCGGGCGGTCCAGAGCGGTCCCGGGCGGTCCAGCGCGGTCCCGGGCGGTCCCGGGCGGTCCCGGGCGGTCCCGGGCGGTCCCGGGCGGTCCCAGGCGGTACTGGGCGGTCCCGGGCGGTCCCGGGCGGTCTGGGGCGGTCTGGGGCGGTCCGGGGCGGTCCCGGGCGGTCCCGGGCGGTCCCGGGCGGTCCGGGGCGGTCCCGGGCGGTCCTGGGCGGTCCCGGGCGGTCCTGGGCGGTCCCGGGCGGTCCGAGGCGGTCCCGGGCGGTCCGGGGCGGTCCCGGGCCGTCCCGGGCGGTCCCGGGCATTCTAGGGCGGTCCCGGGGGGTCCGGGGCAGTCCCGGGCGGTCCCGGGCGGTCCCGGGCGGTCGGGGCGGTCCCGGGCGGTCCGGGTGTGGTCCTGGGCGGTCCGGGTGCGGTTCCGGGTGGTCCGGGGCGGTCCCGGGCGGTCCCGGGCGGGCCCGGGCGGTCCTGGGTGGTCCCGGGCGGTCTCGGGCGGTCCCGGGCGGTCCCGGCGGTCCAGGGCGGTCCCGGGCGGTCCCGGGCGGTCCCGGGCGGTCCCGGGCGGTCCGGGGCGGTCCCGGGTGGTCCCGGGCGGTCCCGGGCGGTCCTGGGCGGTCCCGGGCGGTCCGGTGCGGTCACGGCGGTCCCGGGTGGTCCCGGGCGGTCCCGGGCGGTCCCGGGCGGTCTCGGGCGGTTCGGGCGGTCCCGGGCGGTCCCGGGCGGTCCTGGGCTGTCCCGGGCGGTCCCGGGCGGTCCGGGGCGGTCGCGGGCGGTCCCGGGCGGTCCGGGGCGGTCCCGGGCGGTCCCGGGCGGTCCCGGGCGGTCCCGGGCGATCCCGGGCAGTCCCGGGCGGTCCCGGGCGGTCCTGGTCGGTCCCGGGTGGTCCCGGGCGGTCCGGGGCGGTCCCGGGCGGTTCTGGGCGGTCCCGGGTGGTCCCGGGCGGTCCAGGGCAGTCCCGGGCGGTCCCGGGCGGTCCCGGGCGGGTCCCGGGCGTTCCAGGGCGGTCCCCGGGCGGTCCAGGGTGGTCCCGGGCGGTCCTGGGCGGTCCCGGGCGGTCCGAGGCGGTCCCGGGCTGTCCGGGTGTGGTCCTAGGCGGTCTGGGCGGTCCCGGGCTGTCCGGGTGTGGTCCTAGGCGGTCCGGGTGCGGTCCGGGGCAATCCGGGGTGGTCCGGGGCGGTCTGGGGCGGTCCCGGGCGTTCCCAGACAGTCCCGGGCGGTCCCGGGCGGTCCAGAGCTGTCCCGGGCGGTCCCGGGCGGTCCCGGGCGGACCCGGGCGGTCCCAGGCGGTCCCGGGCGGTCCCGGGCGGTCCGGGGCATTCCTGGGCGGTCCCGGGCAGTCCCCTGCGGTCCGGGGCGGTCCCGGGCGGTCCGGGCGGTCCCGGGCGTTCCAGGGCGGTCCCGGGCGGTCCCGGGCGGTCCCGGGCGGCCCGGGCGGTCACGGGCGGTCCCGGGCGGTCCCGGTTGGACCGGGGCGGTCCCGGGCGGTCCGGGGCGGTCCTGGGCGGTCCGGGGCGGTCCCGGGCGGTCCGGGGCAGTCCCGGGCGGTCCGGGGCGGTCCCGGGCGGTCCGGGGGCAATCCGGGGTGGTCCGAGGCGGTCTGGGGCGGTCCGGGCGGTCCCGGGCAGTCCCGGGCGGTCCCAGGCGGTCCAGAGCGGTCCCGGGCGGTCCCGGGCGGTCCCGGGCGGTCCCGGGCGGTCCCGGGCGGTCCCGGGCGGTCCTGGGCGGTCCCGGGCGGTCCCGGGCGGTCCGGGGCGGTCCTGGGCGGTCCGTGGCGGTTCTGGGCGGTCCGGGCGGTCCCGGGCGGTCCGGGGCGGTCCCGGCCGGTCCGGGGCGGTCCCGGGCGGTCCGCGGCGGTCCCGGGCGGTCCGGGGCGGTCCCGGGCGGTCCCGGGCGGTCCCGGACGGTCCCGGGCAGTCCCGGGCGGTCCCGGGCGGTCCCGGGCGGTCCCGGGTGGTCCTGGGCAGTCCGGGGCGGTGCTGGGCGGTCCCGGGCGCTCCCGGGCGGTCCGGGCGGTCCCGGGCGGTCCCGGGCGGTCCCGGGCGGTCTCGGGAGGTCCCGGGCGGTCCAGGGCGGTCCCGGGCGGTCCCGGGCCGTCCCGGGCGGTCCCGGGCGGTCCCGGGCGTTCCAGGGCGGTCCCGGGCGGTCCAGGGCGGTCCCGGGCGGTCCTGGGCGGTCCCAGGCGGTCCGAGGCGGTCCGGGCGGTCCGGGGTGGTCCCGGGCCGTCCCGGGCGGTTCCGGGCGTTCTAGGGCGGTCCCGGGGGGTCCGGGGCGGTCCCGGGCGGTCCCGGGCGGTCCCGGGCGGTCGGGGCTGTCCCGGGCGGTACGGGTGTGGACCTGGGCGGTCCGGGTGCGGTCCCGGGCGGTCCGGGGCGGTCCCGGGCGGTCCCGGGCGGGCCCGGGCGGACCCGGGTGGTCCTGGGTGGTCTCGGGCGGTCCCGGGCGGTCGCGGCGGTCCAGGGCGGTCCCGGGCGGTCCCGGGCGGTCCCGGGCGGTCCCGGGCGGTCTGGGGCGGTCCCGGCTGGTCCTGGGCGGTCCCGGGCGGTCCCAGGCAGTCCCGGGCGGTCCCGGGCGGTCCCGGGCGGTCCGGGGCAATCCCGGGCGGTCCGGGGCGGTCCCGGGCGGTCCGGGGCGGTTCCGGGCGGTCCGCGGCAGTCCCGGGGCGGTCCGGGGCAGTCCCGGGCGGTCCCGGGCAATCCGGGGCGGTCCGGGGCGGTCCGGGCGGTCCCGGGCGGTCCCGGGCGGTCCGGGGCGGTCCCGTGCGGTCGGGGCCGGGTCCCGGGCGGTCCGGGGCGGTCCCGGACGGTCCGGGGTAATCCGGGGTGGTCCGGGGCGGTCCGGGGCGGTCCCGGGCGGTTCCGCGCAGTCCCGGGCGGTCCCGGGCGGTCCAGAGCGGTCCCGGGCGGTCCAGCGTGGTCCCGGGCGGTCCCGGGCGGTCCCGGGCGGTCCCGGGCGGTCCCGGGCGGTCCTGGGTGGTCCCGGGCGGTCCCGGAAGGTCCGGGGCGGTCTGGGGCGGTCCGGGGCGGTCCCGGGCGGTCCCGGGCGGTCCCGGGCGGTCCGGGGCGGTCCCGGGCGGGCCGGGGCGGTCCCGGGCGGTCCGGGGCGGTCCCGGGCGGTCCGGGGCGGTCCCGGGCGGTCCCGGGCGGTCCAAACCGGTCCCGGGCGGTCCTGGGCGGTCCCGGGCGGTCCGAGGCGGTCGCGGGCGGTCCGGGGCCATCCCGGGCGGTCCCGGGCGGTCCCGGGCGTTCTAGGGCGGTCCCGGGCGGTCCCGGGCGGTCCCGGGCGGTCCCAGGCGGTCGGGGCGGTCCCAGCCGGTCCGGGTGTGGTCCTTGGCGGTCCGGGTGCGGTCCCGGGCAGTCCGGGGCGGTCCCGGGCGGTCCCAGGCGGTCCCGGGCGATCCCGGGTGGTCCCGGGCGGTCTCGGGCGGTCCCGGGCGGTCCCGGCGGTCCAGGGCGGTCCCGGGCGGTCCCGGGCGGTCCCGGGCGGTCCCGGGCGGTCCAGGGCGGTCCCGGGCGGTCCCGGGCGGTCCCGGGCGGTCCCGGGCGGTCCCGGGCGGTCCCGGGCGGTCCGGGGCGGTCCCGGGCGGTCCGGGGCGGTCCCGGGCGGTCCCGGGCGGTCCCGGGCGGTCCCGGGCGGTCCCGGGCGATCCCGGGCAGTCCCGGGCGGTCCCGGGCGGTCCTGGTCGGTCCCGGGTGGTCCCGGGCAGTCCGGGCGGTCCCGGGCGGTTCCGGGCGGTCCCGGGTGGTCCCGGGCGGTCCAGGGCGGCCCGGGCGGTCCCGGGCGGTCCCGGGCGGTCCCGGGCGTTCCAGGGCGGTCCCGGGCGGTCCAGGGTGGTCCCGGGCGGTCCTGGGCGGTCCCGGGCGGTCCGAGGCGGTCCCGGGCTGTCCGGGTGTGGTCCTAGGCGGTCTGGGCGGTCCCGGGCTGTCCGGGTGTAGTCCTAGGCGGTCCGGGTGCGGTCCGGGGCAATCCGGGGTGGTCCGGGGCGGTCTGGGGCGTCCCGGGCGTTCCCAGACAGTCCCGGGCGGTCCCGGGCGGTCCAGAGCTGTCCCGGGCGGTCCCGGGCGGTCCCGGGCGGTCCCGGGCGGTCCCAGGCGGTCCCGGGCGGTCCCGGGCGGTCCCGGGCATTCCTGGGCGGTCCCGGGCAGTCCCGTGCGGTCCGGGGCGGTCCCGGGCGGTCCGGGGCGGTCCCGGGCGTTCCGGGGCGGTCCCGGGCGGTCCCGGGCGGTCACGGGCGGCCTGGGCGGTCACGGGCGGTCCCGGGCGGTCCCGGTTGGACCGGGGCGGTCCCGGGCGGTCCGGGGCGGTCCCGGGCGGTCCGGGGCGGTCCCGGGTGGTCCGGGCGGTCCCGGGCGGTCCGGGGCAGTCCCGCGCGGTCCGGGGCGGTCCCGGGCGGTCCGGGGGCAATCCGGGGTGGTCCGAGGCGGTCCGGGGCGGTCCCGGGCGGTCCCGGGCAGTCCCGGGCGATCCCAGGCGGTCCAGAGCGGTCCCGGGCGGTCCCGGGCGGTCCCGGGCGGTCCCGGGCGGTCCCGGGCGGTCCCGGGCGGTCCTGGGCGGTCCCGGGCGGTCCCGGGCGGTCCGGGGTGGTCCTGGGCGGTCCATGGCGGTTCTGGGCGGTCCAGGGCGGTCGCGGCGGTCCGGGGCGGTCCCGGGCGGTCCGGGCGGTCCCGGGCGGTCCGGGGCGGTCCCGGGCGGTCCGGGGCGGTCCCGGGCGGTCCCGGGCGGTACCGGGCGGTCCCGGGCAGTCCCGGGCGGTCCCGGGCGGTCCCGGGCGGTCCCGGGTGGTCCTGGGCAGTCCGGGGCGGTCCCGGGCGGTCCCGGGCGCTCCCGGGCGGTCCCGGGCGGTCCCGGGCGGTCCCGGGCGGTCCCGGGCGGTCTCGGGAGGTCCCGGGCGGTCCAGGGCGGTCCCGGGCGGTCCCGGGCCGTCCCGGGCGGTCCCGGGCGGTCCGGGCGTTCCAGGGCGGTCCCGGGCGGTCCAGGGCGGTCCCGGGCCGGTCCTGGGCGGTCCCGGGCGGTCCGAGGCGGTCCCGGGCGGTCCGGGGCGGTCCCGGGGCCGTCCCGGGCGGTTCCGGGCGTTCTAGGGCGGTCCCGGGGGGTCCGGGGCGGTCCCGGGCGGTCCCGGGCGGTCCCGGGCGGTCGGGGCGGTCCCGGGCGGTACGGGTGTGGACCTGGGCGGTCCGGGTGCGGTCCCGGGCGGTCCGGGGCGGTACCGGGCGGTCCCGGGCGGGCCCGGGCGGACCCGGGTGGTCCCGGGTGGTCTCGGGCGGTCCCGGGCGGTCGCGGTGGTCCAGGGCGGTCCCGGGCGGTCCCGGGCGGTCCCGGGCGGTCCCGGGCGGTCCGGGGCGGTCCCGGCTGGTCCTGGGCGGTCCCGGGCGGTCCCAGGCAGTCTCGGGCGGTCCCGGGCGGTCCCGGGCGGTCCGGGGCAATCCCGGGCGGTCCGGGGCGGTCCCGGGCGGTCCGGGGCGGTTCCGGGCGGTCCGCGGCAGTCCCGGGCGGTCCGGGGCAGTCCCGGGCGGTCCCGGGCAATCCGGGGCGGTCCGGGGCGGTCCGGGGCGGTCACGGGCGGTCCCGGGCGGTCCGGGGCGGTCCCGTGCGGTCCGGGCCGGTCCCGGGCGGTCCGGGGCGGTCCCGGGCGGTCCGGGGCAATCCGGGGTGGTCCGGGGCGGTCCGGGGCGGTCCCGGGCGGTTCCGGGCAGTCCCGGGCGGTCCCGGGCGGTCCAGAGCGGTCCCGGGCGGTCCAGCGTGGTCCCGGGCGGTCCCGGGCGGTCCCGGGCGGTCCCGGGCGGTCCCGGGCGGTCCTGGGCGGTCCCGGGCGGTCCCGGGCGGTCCGGGGCGGTCTGGGGCGGTCCGGGGCGGTCCCGGGCGGTCCCGGGCGGTCCCGGGCGGTCCGGGGCGGTCCCGGGCGGGCCGTGGCGGTCCCGGGCGGTCCGGGGCGGTCCCGGGCGGTCCGGGGCGGTCCCGGGCGGTCCGGGGCGGTCCCGGGCGGTCCCGGGCGGTCCCAGGCGGTCGGGGCGGTCCCAGGCGGTCCGGGTGTGGTCCTTGGCGGTCCGGGTGCGGTCCCGGGCAGTCCGGGGCGGTCCCGGGCGGTCCCAGGCGGTCCCGGGCGATCCCGGGTGGTCCCGGGCGGTCTCGGGCGGTCCCGGGCGGTCCCGGCGGTCCAGGGCGGTCCCGGCGGTCCCGGGCGGTCCCGGGCGGTCCCGGGCGGTCCAGGGCGGTCCCGGGCGGTCCCGGGCGATCCCGGGCGGTCCCGGGCGGTCCCGGGCGGTCCCGGGCGGTCCCGGGCGGTCCGGGGCGGTCCCGGGCGGTCCGGGGCGGTCCCGGGCGGTCCGGGGCGGTCCCGGGCGGTCCAGGGCGGTCCCGGGCGGTCCGGGGCGGTCCGGGCGGTCCAGGGCGGTCCCGGGCGGTCCGGGGCAATCCGGGGCGGTCCGGGGCGGTCCGGGGCGGTCCCGGGCGGTATTGGGCGGTCCGGGCGGTCCCGGGCGGTCCGGGCGGTCCCGGGCGATCCGGGGCGGTCCCGGGCAGTCCGCGGCAATCCGGGGCGGTCCGGGGCGGTCCGGGGCGGTCCCGGGCGGTCCCGGGAAGTCCCGGGCGGTCCCGGGCGGTCCAGAGCGGTCCCGGGCGGTCCCGGGCGGTCCCGGGCGGTCCCGGGCGGTCCCGGGCGGTCCCGGGCGGTCCGGGCGGTCCCGGGCGGACCCGGGCGGTCCGGGGCGGTCCCGGGCGGTCCCGGGCGGTCCCGGGCGGTCCCGGGCGGTCCCGGGCGGTCCCGGGCGGTCCCGGGCGGTCCCGGGCGGTCTCAGGCGGTCCCGGGCGGACCAGGGCGGTCCCGGCGGTCCCGGGCGGTCCCGGGCGGTCCCGGGCGGTCCCGGGCGTTCCAGGGCGGTCCCGGGCGGTCCAGGGCGGTCCCGGGCGGTCCTGGGCGGTCCCGGGCGGTCCGAGGCGGTCCCGGGCGGTCCGGGGCGGTCCCGGGCCGTCCCGGGCGGTCCCGGGCGTTCTAGGGCGGTCCCGGGGGGTCCGGGGGCGGTCCCGGGCGGTCCCGGGCGGTCCCGGGCGGTCGGGGCGGTCCCGGGCGGTCCGGGTGTGGTCCTGGGCGGTCCGGGTGTGGTTCTGGGGTGTCCCGGGGCGGTCCCGGGCGGTCCCGGGCAGGCCCGGGCGGTCCCGGGTGGTCCCGGGCGGTCTCGGGCGGTCCCGGGCGGTCCCGGTGGTCAAGGGCGGTCCCGGGTGGTCCCGGGGCCGGGCGGTCCCGGGCGGTCCGGGGCGGTCCCGGGTGGTCCCGGGGGCGGGCGGTCCCGGGCGGGCCCGGGCGGTCCGGGCGGTCCGGTGCGGTCACGGGCGGTCCCGCGCGGTCCCGGGCGGTCCCGGGCGGTCTCGGGCGGTTTGGGCGGTCCCGGGCGGTCCCGGGCGGTCCCGGGCGGTCCCGGCGGTCCCTGGCGGTCCGGGGCGGTCCCGGGCGGTCCCGGGCGGTCCGGGGCGGTCCCGGGTGGTCCTGGGCGGTCCTGGGCGGTCCTGGGCGATCCCGGGCAGTCCCGGGCGGTCCCGGGGGGTCCTGGTCGGTCCCGGGTGGTCCCGGGGCGATCCGGGGCGGTCCCGGGGCAGGCCCGGGCGGTCCCGGGTGGTGCTGGGCGGTCCAGGGCGGTCCCGGGCGGTCCCGGGCGGTCCCGGGCGGTCCGGGCGTTCCAGGGCGGTCCCGGGCGGTCCAGGGGTGGTCCCGGGCGGTCCTGGGCGGTCCCGGGCGGTCCGAGGCGGTCCCGGGGCGGTCCGGGGCGGTCCCGGGCGGTCCCAGGCGGTCCCGGGCGTTCTAGGGCGATCCCGGGCGGTCCGGGGCGGTCCCGGGCGGTCCCGAGCGGTCCCGGGCGGTAGGGGCGGTCCCGGGCTGTCCGGGTGTGGTCCTAGGCGGTCCGGGTGCAGTCCGGGGCAATCCGGGGTGGTCCGGGGCGGTCCTGGGCGGTTCCGGGCGGTCCCGGGCAGTCCCGGGCGGTCCTGGGCGGTCCAGAGCGGTCCCCAGGCGGTCCCGGGCGGTCCCGGGCGGTCCCGGGTGGTCAAGGGCGGTCCCAGGCGCTCCCGGGCGGTCCCGGGCGGTCCGGGGCGTTCCTGGGCGGTCCCGGCGGTCCCGGGCGGTCCGGGGCGGTCCCGGGCGGTCCGGGGTGGTCCCGGGCGGTCCGGGGCGGTCCCGGGCGGTCCCGGGCGGTCCCGGGCGGCCCTGGCGGTCCCGCGCGGTCCCGGGGGGTCACGGGCGGACCGGGGCGGTCCCGGGCGGTCCGGGGCGGTCCCGGGCGGTCCGGGGCGGTCCCGGGCGGTCCGGGGCGGTCCCGGGCGGTCCGGGGCAGTCCCGGGCGGTCCGGGGCGGTCCCGGGCGGTCCGGGGCAATCCGGGGTGGTCCGAGGCGGTCCGGGGCGGTCCCGGACGGTCCCGGGCAGTCCCGGGGCGGTCCTGGGCGGTCCAGTGCGGTCCCGGGCGGTCCCGGGCGGTCCCGGGTGGTCCCGGGCGGTCCCAGGGCGGTCCCGGGCGGTCTAGGGCGATCCCGGGCGGTCCGGGGCGGTCCCGGGCGGTCCCGAGCGGTCCAGGGCGGTAGGGGCGGTCCCGGGCTGTCCGGGTGTGGTCCTAGGCGGTCCGGGTGCGGTCCGGGGCAATCCGGGGTGGTCCGGGGGCGGTCTGGGCGGTTCCGGGCGGTCCCGGGCAGTCCCGGGCGGTCCTGGGCGGTCCAGAGCGGTCCCAGGCGGTCCCGGGCGGTCCCGGGTGGTCCCGGGTGGTCAAGGGCGGTCCCAGGCGCTCCCGGGCGGTCCCGGGCGGTCCGGGGCGTTCCTGGGCGGTCCCGGGCGGTCCCAGGCGGTCCCGGGTGTCTAGGGCGATCCCGGGCGGTCCGGGGCGGTCCCGGGCGGTCCCGAGCGGTCCCGGGCGGTAGGGGCGGTCCCGGGCTCTCCGGGTGTGGTCCTAGGCGGTCCGGGTGCGGTCCGGGGCAATCCGGGGTGGTCCGGGGCGGTCCTGGGCGGTTTCCGGGCGGTCCCGGGCAGTCCCGGGCGGTCCTGGGCGGTCCAGAGCGGTCCCAGGCGGTCCCGGGCGGTCCCGGCGGTCCCGGGTGGTCAAGGGCGGTCCCAGGCGCTCCCGGGCGGTCCCGGGCGGTCCGGGGCGTTCCTGGGCGGTCCCGGGCGGTCCCGGGTGGTCCGGGGCGGTCCCGGGCGGTCGGGGTGGTCCCGGGCGGTCCGGGGCGGTCCCGGGCGGTCCCGGGCGGTCCCGGGCGGCCCGGGCGGTCCCGCGCGGTCCCGGGGGGTCACGGGCGGACCGGGGCGGTCCCGGGCGGTCCGGGCGGTCCCGGGCGGTCCGGGGCGGTCCCGGGCGGTCCGGGGCGGTCCCGGGCGGTCCGGGGCAGTCCCGGGCGGTCCGGGGCGGTCCCGCTTCCGGGGCAATCCGGCGTGGTCCGAGGCGGTCCGGGGCGGTCCCGGACGGTCCCCGGGCAGTCCCGGGCGGTCCCGGGCGGTCCAGTGCGGTCCCGGGCGGTCCCGGGCGGTCCCGGGTGGTCCCGGGCGGTCCCAGGGCGGTCCCGGGTGGTCCCCGGGCGGTCCGGGGCGGTCCTGGGTGGTCCCGGGCGGTTCGGGGCGGTCCCGGGCGGTCCGTGGCGGTCCCGGGCGGTCCGGGGCGGTCCCGGGCGGTCCGGGCGCGGTGCGCGGGCAGTCCGGGGCGGTCCCGGGCGGTCGGGGCGGTCCCGGGCGGTCCGGGGCGGTCCCGGGCGGTCCCGGGCGGTCCCGGGCGGTCCCGGGCGGTCCCGGGCAGTCCCGGGCGGTCCTGGGCGGTCCCGGGCGGTCCCGGGTGGTCCCGGGCAGTCCGGGGCGGTCCCGGGGTGGTCCCGGGCGCTCCCCGGGCGGTCCCGGGCGGTCCGGGCGGTCCTGGGCGGTCCCGGGCGGTCTCGGGCGGTCCCGGGCGGTCAGGGCGGTCCCAGGCGGTCCCGGGCGGTCCCGGGCGGTCCCGGGCGGTCCCGGGCGTTCCAGGGCGGTCCCCGGGCGGTCCAGGGCGGTCTCGGGCGGTCCTGGGCGGTCCCGGGCGGTCCGAGGCGGTCCCGGGCGGTCCGGGGCGGTCCCGGGCCGTCCCGGGCGGTCCCGGGCGTTCTAGGGCGGTCCTGGGGGGTCCGGGGCGGTCCCGGGCGGTCCCGGGCGGTCCCGGGCAGTTGGGGCGGTCCCGGGCGGTCCGGTTGTGGTCCTGGGCGGTCCGGGTGCGGTCCCGGGCGGTCCGGGCGGTCCCGGGCGGTCCGGGGCGGGCCCAGGCGGTCCCGGGCGGTCCCGGGCGGTCTAGGGCGGTCCCGGGCGGTCCCGGCGGTCCAGCGCGGTCCCGGGCGGTCCGGGCGGTCCCGGGCGGTCCCGGGCAGTCCAGGGCGGTCACGGGCGGACCGGGGCGGTCCCGGGCGGTCCGGGGCGGTCCGGGCGGTCCGGGGCGGTCCCGGGCGGTCCGGGGCGGTCCCGGGCGGTCCAGGGGCAGTCCCGGGCGGTCCGGGCGGTCCCGGGCGGTCCGGGGCAATCCGGGGTGGTCCGAGGCGGTCCGGGGCGGGTCCCGGACGGTCCCGGGCAGTCCCGGGCAGTCCCGGGCGTCCAGAGCGGTCCCGGGCGGTCCCGGGCGGTCCCGGGTGGTCCCGGGCGGTCCCAGGGCGGTCCCGGGTGGTCCTGGGCGGTCCGGGCGGTCCTGGGTGGTCCCGGGCGGTCCCGGGCGGTCGGGGCGGTCCCGGGCGGTCCGTGGCGGTCCCGGGCGGTCCGGGGCGGTCCCGGGCGGTCCGGGGCGGTCGCGGCAGTCGGGGCGGTCCCGGGCGGTCCGGGGCGGTCCCGGGCGGTCCGGGCGGTCCCGGGCGGTCCGGGGTGGTCCCGGGCGGTCCGGGGCGGTCCCGGGCGGTCCCGGGCGGTCCCGGGCGGCCCGGGCGGTCCCGCGCGGTCCGGGGGGTCACGGGGCGGACCGGGGCGGTCCCGGGCGGTCCGGGGCGGTCCCGGGCGGTCCGGGGCGGTCCCGGGCGGTCCGGGGCGGTCCCGGGCGGTCCGGGGCAGTCCCGGGCGGTCCGGGCGGTCCCGGGCGGTCCGGGGCAATCCGGGTGGTCCGCGGCGGTCCGGGGCGGTCCCGGACGGTCCCGGGCAGTCCCGGGCGGTCCCGGGCGGTCCAGTGCGGTCCCGGGCGGTCCCGGGCGGTCCCGGGTGGTCCCGGGCGGTCCCAGGGCGGTCCCGGGTGGTCCCGGCGGTCCGGGGCGGTCCTGGGTGGTCCCGGGCGGTTCGGGGCGGTCCCGGGCGGTCCGTGGCGGTCCCGGGCGGTCCGGGGCGGTCCGGGCGGTCCGGGGCGGTCGCGGGCAGTCCGGGGCGGTCCCGGGCGGTCCGGGCGGTCCCGGGCGGTCCGGGCGGTCCCGGGCGGTCCGGGCGGTCCCGGGCGGTCCCGGGCGGTCCCGGGCAGTCCCGGGCGGTCCTGGGCGGTCCCGGGCGGTCCCGGGTGGTCCCGGGCAGTCCGGGGCGGTCCCGGGTGGTCCCGGGCGCTCCCGGGCGGTCCCGGGCGGTCCCGGGCGGTCCTGGGCGGTCCCGGGCGGTCTCGGGCGGTCCCGGGCGGTCCAGGGCGGTCCCGGGCGGTCCCGGCGGTCCCGGGCGGTCCCGGGCAGTCCGGCGGTCCTGGGCGGTCCAGAGCGGTCCCGGCGGTCCCGGGCGGTCCCGGGCGGTCCCGGGTGGTCAAGGGCGGTCCCAGGCGCTCCCGGGCGGTCCCGGGCGGTCCGGGGCGTTCCTGGGCGGTCCCGGGCGGTCCCCGGGTGGTCCGGGGCGGTCCCGGGCGGTCCGGGGTGGTCCGGGCGGTCCGGGCGGTCCCGGGCGGTCCCGGGCGGTCCCGGGCGGCCCGGGCGGTCCCGCGCGGTCCCGGGGGTCACGGGCGGACCGGGGCGGTCCCGGGCGGTCCGGGGCGGTCCCGGGCGGTCCGGGGCGGTCCCGGGCGGTCCGGGGCGGTCCCGGGCGGTCCGGGGCAGTCCCGGGCGGTCCGGGGCGGTCCCGGGCGGTCCGGGGCAATCCGGCGTGGTCCGAGGCGGTCCCGGGGCGGTCCCGGACGGTCCCGGGCAGTCCCGGGCGGTCCCGAGCGGTCCAGTGCGGTCCCGGGCGGTCCCGGGCGGTCCCGGGTGGTCCCGGGCGGTCCCAGGGCGGTCCCGGGTGGTCCCGGGCGGTCCGGGGCGGTCCTGGGTGGTCCCGGGCGGTTCGGGGCGGTCCCGGGCGGTCCGTGGCGGTCCCGGGCGGTCCGGGGCGGTCCCGGGCGGTCCGGGGCGGTCGCGGGCAGTCCGGGGCGGTCCCGGGCGGTCCGGGGCGGTCCCGGGCGTCGGGCGGTCCGGGCGGTCCCGGGCGGTCCCGGGCGGTCCCGGGCGGTCCCGGGCAGTCCCGGGCGGTCCTGGGCGGTCCCCGGGCGGGTCCCGGGGTGGTCCCGGGCAGTCCGGGGCGGTCCCGGGTGGTCCGGGCGCTCCCGGGCGGTCCCGGGCGGTCCCGGGCGGTCCTGGGCGGTCCCGGGCGGTCTCGGGCGGTCCCGGGCGGTCCAGGGCGGTCCAGGCGGTCCCGGGCGGTCCCGGGCGGTCCCGGGCGGTCCCGGGCGTTCCAGGGCGGTCCCGGGCGGTCCAGGGCGGTCTCGGGCGGTCCTGGGCGGTCCCGGGCGGTCCGAGGCGGTCCCGGGCGGTCCGGGCGTCCCGGGCCGTCCAGGGCGGTCCCGGGCGTTCTAGGGCGGTCCTGGGGGTCCGGGCGGTCCCGGGCGGTCCCGGGCGGTCCCGGGCAGTTTGGGGGGTCCCGGGCGTCGGTGTTGTGGTCCTGGGCGGTCCGGGTGCGGTCCCGGGCGGTCCGGGGCGGTCCCGGGCGGTCCGGGGCGGGCCCGGGCGGTCCCGGGCGGGTCCCGGGCGGTCTAGGGCGGTCCCCGGGCGGTCCCGGCGGTCCAGGGCGGTTCCCGGGCGGTCCCGGGCGGTCCCGGGCGGTCCCGGGCAGTCCAGGGCGGTCACGGGCGGACCGGGGCGGTCCCGGGCGGTCCGGGCGGTCCCGGGCGGTCCGGGGCGGTCCCGGGCGGTCCGGGGCGGTCCCGGGCGGTCCGGGCAGTCCCGGGCGGTCCGGGGCGTTCCCGGGCGGTCCGGGGCAATCCGGAGTGGTCCGAGGCGGTCCGGGGCGGTCCCGGACGGTCCCGGGCAGTCCCGGGCAGTCCCGGGGCGGTCCAGAGCGGTCCCGGGCGGTCCCGGGCGGTCCCGGGTGGTCCCGGGCGGTCCCAGGGCGGTCCCGGGTGGTCCTGGGCGGTCCGGGGCGGTCCTGGGTGGTCCCGGGCGGTCCCCGTGCGGTTCGGGGCGGCCCGGGCGGTCCGTGGCGGTCCCGGGCGGTCCGGGGCGGTCCCGGGCGGTCCGGGGCGGTCGCGGGCAGTCCGGGGCGGTCCCGGGCGGTCCGGGGCGGTCCGGGCGGTCCGGGGCGGTCCCGGGCGGTCCGGGGTGTCCGGGGCGGTCCGGGGGCGGTCCCGGGCGGTCCCGGGCGGTCCGGGCGGCCCGGGCGGTCCCGCGCGGTCCCGGGGGGTCACGGGCGGACCGGGGCGGTCCCGGGCGGTCCGGGGCGGTCCCGGGCGGTCCGGGGCGGTCCTGGGCGGTCCGGGGCGGTCCCGGGCGGTCCGGGGCAGTCCCGGGCGGTCCGGGCGGTCCCGGGCGGTCCGGGGCAATCCGGGGTGGTCCGCGGCGGTCCGGGGCGGTCCCGGACGGTCCCGGGCAGTCCCGGGCGGTCCCGGGCGGTCCAGTGCGGTCCCGGGCGGTCCCGGGCGGTCCCGGGTGGTCCCGGGCGGTCCCAGGGCGGTCCCGGGTGGTCCCGGGCGGTCCGGGGCGGTCCTGGGTGGTCCCGGGCGGTTCGGGGCGGTCCCGGGCGGTCCGTGGCGGTCCCGGGCGGTCCGGGGGCGGTCCCGGGCGGTCCGGGGCGGTCGCGGGCAGTCCGGGGCGGTCCCGGGCGGTCCGGGGCGGTCCCGGGCGGTCCGGGGCGGTCCCGGGCGGTCCCGGGCGGTCCCGGGCGGTCCCGGGCGGTCCCGGGCAGTCCCGGGCGGTCCTGGGCGGTCCCGGGCGGTCCCGGGTGGTCCCGGGCAGTCCGGGGCGGTCCCGGGTGGTCCCGGGCGCTCCCGGGCGGTCCCGGGCGGTCCCGGGCGGTCCTGGGCGGTCCCGGGCGGTCTCGGGCGGTCCCGGGCGGTCCAGGGCGGTCCCGGGCGGTCCCGGGCGGTCCCGGGCGGTCCCGGGCGGTCCCGGGCGTTCCAGGGCGGTCCCGGGCGGTCCAGGGCGGTCTCGGGCGGTCCTGGGCGGTCCCGGGCGGTCCGAGGCGGTCCCGGGCGGTCCGGGGCGGTCCCGGGCCGTCCCGGGCGGTCCCGGGCGTTCTAGGGCGGTCCTGGGGGTCCGGGGCGGTCCCGGGCGGTCCCGGGCGGTCCCGGGCAGTTGGGGCGGTCCCGGGCGGTCCGGTTGTGGTCCTGGGCGGTCCGGGTGCGGTCCCGGGCGGTCCGGGGCGGTCCCGGGCGGTCCGGGGCGGGCCCGGGCGGTCCGGGCGGTCCCGGGCGGTCTAGGGCGGTCCCGGGCGGTCCCGGCGGTCCAGGGCGGTCCCGGGCGGTCCCGGGCGGTCCCGGGCGGTCCCGGGCAGTCCAGGGCGGTCCCGGGTGGTCCTGGGCGGTCCCGGGCGGTCCCAGGCGGTCCCGGGCGGTCCCAGGCTGTCCCCGGGCAGTCCGGGGCAATCCCGGGCGGTCCGGGGCGGTCCCCGGGGCGGTCCGGGGCAAGTCCCGGGCGGTCCGCGGCAGTCCCGGGCGGTCCTGGGGGCGGTCCCGGGCAGTCCCGCAGTCCCGGGCAATCCGGGGCGGTCCGGGGCGGTCCGGGGCGGTCCCGGGCGGTCCCGGGCGGTCCGGGGCGGTCCCGTGCGGTCCGGGGCGGTCCCGGGCGGTCCGGGGCGGTCCCGGGCGGTCCGGGGCAATCCGGGGTGGTCCGGGGCGGTCCGGGGCGGTCCCGGGCGGTCCGGGGTGGTCCCGGGCGGTCCCGGGCGGTCCGGGGCGGTCCCGGTCGGTCCGGGGTGTTCCCGGGCGGTCCGGGGCGGTCCCGGGCGGTCCCGGGCGGTCCCGGGCGGCCCGGGCGGTCCCGGGCGGTCCCGGGCGGTCACGGGCGGACCGGGGCGGTCCCGGGCGGTCCGGGGCGGTCCCGGGCGGTCCGGGGCGGTCCCGGGCGGTCCGGGGCGGTCCCGGGCGGTCCGGGGCAGTCCCGGGCGGTCCGGGGCGGTCCCGGGCGGTCCGGGGCAATCCGGGGTGGTCCGAGGCGGTCCGGGGCGGTCCCGGACGGTCCCGGGCAGTCCCGGGCGGTCCCGGGCGGTCCAGAGCGGTCCCGGGCGGTCCCGGGCGGTCCCGGGTGGTCCCGGGCGGTCCCAGGGCGGTCCCGGGTGGTCCCGGGCGGTCCGGGGCGGTCCTGGGTGGTCCCGGGCGGTCCGGGCGGTTCGGGGCGGTCCCGGGCGGTCCGTGGCGGTCCCGGGCGGTCCGGGGCGGTCCCGGGCGGTCCGGGGCGGTCGCGGGCAGTCCGGGGCGGTCCCGGGCGGTCCGGGGCGGTCCCGGGCGGTCCGGGGGCGGTCCCGGGCGGTCCCGGGCGGTCCCGGGCGGTCCCGGGCGGTCCCGGGCAGTCCCGGGCGGTCCTGGGCGGTCCCGGGCGGTCCCGGGTGGTCCCGGGCAGTCCGGGGCGGTCCCGGGCGGTCCCGGGCGCTCCCGGGCGGTCCCGGGCGGTCCCGGGCGGTCCTGGGCGGTCCCGGGCGGTCTCGGGCGGTCCCGGGCGGTCCAGGGCGGTCCCAGGCGGTCCCGGGCGGTCCCGGGCGGTCCCGGGCGGTCCCGGGCGTTCCAGGGCGGTCCCGGGCGGTCCAGGGCGGTCTCGGGCGGTCCTGGGCGGTCCCGGGCGGTCCGAGGCGGTCCCGGGCGGTCCGGGCGGTCCCGGGCCGTCCCGGGCGGTCCCGGGCGTTCTAGGGCGGTCCTGGGGGGTCCGGGGCGGTCCCGGGCGGTCCCGGGCGGTCCCGGGCAGTTGGGGCGGTCCCGGGCGGTCCGGTTGTGGTCCTGGGCGGTCCGGGTGCGGTCCCGGGCGGTCCGGGGCGGTCCCGGGCGGTCCGGGGCGGGCCCAGGCGGTCCCGGGCGGTCCCGGGCCGTCTAGGGCGGTCCCGGGCGGTCCCGGCGGTCCCGGGCGGTCCGGGGCGGTCCCGGGCGGTCCGGGGCAATCCGGGGTGGTCCGGGGCGGTCCGGGGCGGTCCCGGGGCGGTCCGGGGTGGTCCCGGGCGGTCCCGGGCGGTCCGGGGCGGTCCCGGGCGGTCCGGGGTGTTCCCGGGCGGTCCGGGGCGGTCCCGGGCGGTCCCGGGCGGTCCCGGGCGGCCCGGGCGGTCCCGGGCGGTTCCGGGCGGTCACGGGCGGACCGGGGCGGTCCCGGGCGGTCCGGGGCGGTCCCGGGCGGTCCGGGGCGGTCCCGGGCGGTCCGGGGCGGTCCCGGGCGGTCCGGGGCAGTCCCGGGCGGTCCGGGGCGGTCCCGGGCGGTCCGGGCAATCCGGGGTGGTCCGAGGCGGTCCGGGGCGGTCCCGGACGGTCCCGGGCAGTCCCGGGCGGTCCCGGGCGGTCCAGAGCGGTCCCGGGCGGTCCCGGGCGGTCCCCGGTGGTCCCGGGCGGTCCCAGGGCGGTCCCGGGTGGTCCGGGCGGTCCGGGCGGTCCTGGGTGGTCCCGGGCGGTCCCGGGCGGTTCGGGGCGGTCCCGGGCGGTCCGTGGCGGTCCCGGGCGGTCCGGGGCGGTCCCGGGCGGTCCGGGGCGGTCGCGGGCAGTCCGGGGCGGTCCCGGGCGGTCCGGGGCGGTCCCGGGCGGTCCGGGCGGTCCCGGGCGGTCCCGGGCGGTCCCGGGCGGTCCCGGGCAGTCCCGGGCAGTCCCGGGCGGTCCTGGGCGGTCCCGGGCGGTCCCGGGTGGTCCCGGGCAGTCCGGGGCGGTCCCGGGCGGTCCCGGGCGCTCCCGGGCGGTCCCGGGCAGTCCCGGGCGGTCCTGGGCGGTCCCGGGCGGTCTCGGGCGGTCCCGGGCGTTACCAGGGCGGTCCCGGGCGGTCCAGGGCGGTCTCGGGCGGTCCTGGGCGGTCCCGGGCGGTCCGAGGCGGTCCCGGGCGGTCCGGGGCGGTCCCGGGCCGTCCCGGGCGGTCCCGGGCGTTCTAGGGCGGTCCTGGGGGGTCCGGGGCGGTCCCGGGCGGTCCCGGGCGGTCCCGGGCAGTTGGGGCGGTCCCGGGCGGTCCGGTTGTGGTCCTGGGCGGTCCGGGTGCGGTCCCGGGCGGTCCGGGGCGGTCCCGGGCGGTCCGGGGCGGGCCCGGGCGGTCCCGGGCGGTCCCGGGCCGTCTAGGGCGGTCCCGGGCGGTCCCGGCGGTCCAGGGCGGTCCCGGGCGGTCCCGGGCGGTCCCGGGCAGTCCAGGGCGGTCCCGGGTGGTCCTGGGCGGTCCCGGGCGGTCCCAGGCGGTCCCGGGCGGTCCCGGCTGTCCCGGGCAGTCCGGGGCAATCCCGGGCGGTCCGGGGCGGTCCCGGGCGGTCCGGGGCGGTCCCGGGCGGTCCGCGGCAGTCCCGGGCGGTCCGGGGCGGTCCCGGGCAGTCCCGGGCAATCCGGGGCGGTCCGGGGCGGTCCGGGGCGGTCCCGGGCGGTCCCGGGCGGTCCGGGGCGGTCCCGTGCGGTCCGGGGCGGTCCCGGGCGGTCCGGGGCGGTCCCGGGCGGTCCGAGGCAATCCGGGGTGGTCCGGGGCGGTCCGGGGCGGTCCCGGGCGGTTCCGGGCAGTCCCGGGCGGTCCCGGGCGGTCCAGAGCGGTCCCGGGCGGTCCAGCGCGGTCCCGGGCGGTCCCGGGCGGTCCCGGGCGGTCCCGGGCGGTCCCAGGCGGTACTGGGCGGTCCCGGGCGGTCCCGGGCGGTCAGGGGCGGTCTGGGGCGGTCCGGGGCGGTCCCGGGCGGTCCCGGGCGGTCCCGGGCGGTCCGGGGCGGTCCCGGGCGGTCCGGGGCGGTCCCGGGCGGTCCGGGGCGGTCCCGGGCGGTCCCGGGCGGTCCAAACCGGTCCCGGGCGGTCCTGGGCGGTCCCGGGCGGTCCGAGGCGGTCGCGGGCGGTCCGGGGCCGTCCCGGGTGGTCCCGGGCGGTCCCGGGCGTTCTAGGGCGGTCCCGGGCGGTCCGGGGCGGTCCCGGGCGGTCCCGGGCGGTCCCGGGCGGTCGGGGCGGTCCCAGGCGGTCCGGGTGTGGTCCTTGGCGGTCCGGGTGCGGTCCCGGGCGGTGCAGGGTGGTCCCGGGCGGTCCCGGGCGGTCCCGGGCGATCCCGGGTGGTCCCGGGCGGTCTCGGGCGGTCCTGGGCGGTCCCGGCAGTCCTAGGCGGTCCCGGGCGGTCCCGGGCGGTCCCGGGCGGTCCCGGGCGGTCCGGGGCGGTCCTGGGCGGTCCCGGGCGATCCCGGGCGGTCCCGGGCGGTCCCGGGCGGTCCAGGGCGGTCCCGGGCGGTCCGGGGCGGTCCCGGGCGGTCCGGGGCGGTCCCGGGCGGTCCGGGGCGGTCCCGGGCGGTCCGGGGCGGTCCCGGGCGGTCCGGGGCGGTCCCGGGCGGTCCGGGGCAATCCGGGGTGGTCCGGGGCGGTCCGGGGCGGTCCCGGGCGGTCCCGGGCGGTCCGGGGCGGTCCCGGGCGGTCCGGGGCGGTCCCGGGCGATCCGGGGCGGTCCCGGGCAGTCCGGGGCAATCCGGGGCGGTCCGGGGCGGTCCGGGGCGGTCCCGGGCGGTCCCGGGCAGTCCCGGGCGGTCCCGGGCGGTCCAGAGCGGTCCCGGGCGGTCTAGGGCGGTCCCGGGCGGTCCCGGGCGGTCCCGGGCGGTCCCGGGCGGTCCTGGGCGGTCCCGGGCGGTCCCGGGCGGTCCGGGGCGGTCCCGGGCGGTCCGGGGCGGTCCCGGGCGGTCCTGGGCGGTCCCGGGCGGTCCCGGGCGGTCCCGGGCGGTCCCGGGCGGTCCCGGGCGGTCCCGGGCAATCCGGGGCGGTCCCGGGCGGTCCGGGGCGGTCCCGGGCGGTCCGGGGCGGTCCCGGGCAGTCCCAGGTGGTCCCGGGCGGTCCCGGGCGGTCCCGGGCGGTCCCGGGCGTTCCCGGGCGGTTCGGGGCTATCCGGGGCGGTCCGGGGCGGTCCGGGGCGGTCCCGGGCGGTCCCGGGCGGTCCGGGGCGGTCCCGGGCGGTCCGGGGCGGTCCCGGGCGGTCCGGGGCGGTCCCGGGCGGTCCGGGGCAATCCGGGGCGGTCCGGGGCGGTCCGGGGCGGTCCCGGGCGGTCCCGGGCAGTCCCGGGCGGTCCCGGGCGGTCCCGGGCGGTCGCGGGCGGTCTGGGGCGGTCCGGGGCGGTCCCGGGCGGTCCCGGGCGGTCCGGGGCGGTCCCGGGCGGTCCCGGGCGGTCCTGGGCGGTCCGGGGCGGTCCCGGGCGGTCCGGGGCAATCCGGGGTGGTCCGAGGCGGTCCGGGGCGGTCCCGGACGGTCCCGGGCAGTCCCGGGCGGTCCCGGGCGGTCCAGAGCGGTCCCGGGCGGTCCCGGGCGGTCCCGGGCGGTCCCGGGCGGTCCCGGGTGGTCCCGGGCGGTCCGGGGCGGTCCTGGGCGGTCCTGGGCGGTCCCGGGCGGTTCGGGGCGGTCCCGGGCGGTCCGTGGCGGTCCCGGGCGGTCCGGGGCGGTCCCGGGCGGTCCGGGGCGGTCGCGGGCGGTCCGGGGCGGTCCCGGGCGGTCCGGGGCGGTCCCGGGCGGTCCGGGGCGGTCCCGGGCGGTCCTGGGCGGTCCCGGGCGGTCCCGGGCGGTCCCGGGCAGTCCCGGGCGGTCCTGCGCGGTCCCGGGCGGTCCCGGGTGGTCCCGGGCAGTCCGGGGCGGTCCCGGGCGGTCCCGGGCGCTCCCGGGCGGTCCCGGGCGGTCCCGGGCGGTCCCGGGCGGTCTCGGGCGGTCCCGGGCGGTCCAGGGCGGTCCCGGGCGGTCCAGGGCGGTCCCGGCGGTCCCGGGCGGTCCCGGGCGTTACCAGGGCGGTCCCGGGCGGTCCAGGGCAGTCCCGGGCGGTCCTGGGCGGTCCCGGGCGGTCCGAGGCGGTCCCGGGCGGTCCGTGGCGTTCCCGGGCCGTCCCGGGCGGTCCCGGGCGTTCTAGGGCGGTCCTGGGGGGTCCGGGGCGGTCCCGGGCGGTCCCGGGCAGTCCCGGGCGGTCGGGGCGGTCCCGGGCGGTCCGGTTGTGGTCTTGGGCGGTCCGGGTGCGGTCCCGGGCGGTCCGGGGCGGTCCCGGGCGGTCCCGGGCGGTCCGGGGCAATCCGTGGTCCGGGGCGGTCCGGGGCGGTCCCGGGCGGTTCCGGGCAGTCCCGGGCGGTCCCGGGCGGTCCAGAGCGGTCCCGGGCAATCCAGCGCGGTCCCGGGCGGTCCCGGGCGGTCCCGGGCGGTCCCGGGCGGTCCCAGGCGGTCCTGGGCGGTCCCGGGCGGTCCCGGGCGGTCCGGGGCGGTCTGGGGCGGTCCGGGGCGGTCCCGAGCGGTCCCGGGCGGTCCCGGGCGGTCCGGGGCGGTCCCGGGCGGTCCGGGGCGGTCCCGGGCGGTCCGGGGCGGTCCCGGGCGGTCCGGGGCGGTCCCGGGCGGTCCCGGGTGGTCCAAACCGGTCCCGGGCGGTCCTGGGCGGTCCCGGGCGGTCCGAGGCGGTCGCGGGCGGTCCGGGGCCGTCCCGGGTGGTCCCGGGCGGTCCCGGGCGTTCTAGGGCGGTCCCGGGCGGTCCGGGGCGGTCCCGGGCGGTCCCGGGCGGTCCCGGGCGGTTGGGGCGGTCCCAGGCGGTCCGGGTGTGGTCCTTGGCGGTCCGGGTGCGGTCCCGGGCGGTGCGGGGCGGTCCCGGGCGGTCCCGGGCGGTCCCGGGCGATCCCGGGTGGTCCCGGGCGGTCTCGGGCGGTCCCGGGCGGTCCCGGCAGTCCTAGGCGGTCCCGGGCGGTCCCGGGCGGTCCCGGGCGGTCCCGGGCGGTCCGGAGCGGTCCTGGGCGGTCCGGGCGATCCCGGGCGGTCCCGGGCGGTCCCGGGCGGTCCTGGGCGGTCCCGGGCGGTCCCGGGCGGTCCCGGGCGGTCCCGGGCGGTCCTGGGCGGTCCCGGGCAATCCGGGGCGGTCCCGGGCGGTCCGGGGCGGTCCCGGGCGGTCCGGGGCGGTCCCGGGCAGTCCCAGGTGGTCCCGGGCGGTCCCGGGCGGTCCCGGGCGGTCCCGGGCGTTCCCGGGCGGTTCGGGGCTATCCGGGGTGGTCCGGGGCGGTCGGGGCGGTCCCGGGCGGTCCCGGGCGGTCCGGGGCGGTCCCGGGCGGTCCGGGGCGGTCCCGGGCGGTCCGGTTCGGTCCCGGGCGGTCCGGCGCGGTCCCGGGCGGTCCGGGGCGGTCCCGGGCGGTCCGGGGCGGTCCTGGGCGGTCCCGTGCGGTCCCGGGCGGTCCCGGGCGGTCCCGGGCAGTCCGGTGCGGTCCCGGGCGGTCCCGGGCGGTCCCGGGCGTTCCCGGGCGGTCTTGGGCGGTTCGGGCGGTCCCTATGCGGTCCCGGGGCGGTCCAGGGCGGTCTCGGGTGGTCCTGGGCGGTTCAGGGCGGTCCCGGGCGGTCCCGGGCGGTCCCGGGCGGTCCCGGGCAGTCCCGGGCGTTCCAGGGCGGTCCCGGGCAGTCCAGGGCGGTCCCGGGCGGTCCTGGGCGGTCCTGGGCGGTCCGAGGCTGTCCCGGGCGGTCCGGGGCGGTCCCGGGGGGTCCCGGGCGGTCCAGGGCGTTCTAGGGCGGTCCCGGGCGGTCCGGGGCGGTCCCGGGCGGTCCCGGGCGGTCCCGGGCGGTCGGGGCGGTCCCGGGCTGTCCGGGTGTGGTCCTGGGCGGTCCGGGTGCGGTCCCGCGCGGTCCGGGGCGGTCCCGGGCGGTCCCGGGCGGTCCCGGGCGATCCCGGGTGGTCCCGGGCGGTCTCGGGCGGTCCCGGGCGGTCCCGGCAGTCCTAGGCGGTCCCGGGCGGTCCCGGGCGGTCCCGGGCGGTCCCGGGCGGTCCGGAGCGGTCCTGGGCGGTCCCGGGCGATCCCGGGCGGTCCCGGGCGGTCCCGGGCGGTCCTGGGCGGTCCCGGGCGGTCCCGGGCGGTCCCGGGCGGTCCCGGGCGGTCCTGGGCGGTCCCGGGCAATCCGGGGCGGTCCCGGGCGGTCCGGGGCGGTCCCGGGCGGTCCGGGGCGGTCCCGGGCAGTCCCAGGTGGTCCCGGGCGGTCCCGGGCGGTCCCGGGCGGTCCCGGGCGTTCCCGGGCGGTTCGGGGCTATCCGGGGTGGTCCGGGGCGGTCCGGGCGGTCCCGGGCGGTCCCGGGCGGTCCGGGGCGGTCCCGGGCGGTCCGGGGCGGTCCCGGGCGGTCCGGTTCGGTCCCGGGCGGTCCGGCGCGGTCCCGGGCGGTCCGGGGCGGTCCCGGGCGGTCCGGGGCGGTCCTGGGCGGTCCCGTGCGGTCCCGGGCGGTCCCGGGCGGTCCCGGGCAGTCCGGTGCGGTCCCGGGCGGTCCCGGGCGGTCCCGGGCGTTCCCGGGCGGTCTTGGGCGGTTCGGGCGGTCCCTATGCGGTCCCGGGCGGTCCAGGGCGGTCTCGGGTGGTCCTGGGCGGTTCAGGGCGGTCCCGGGCGGTCCCGGGCGGTCCCGGGCGGTCCCGGGCAGTCCCGGGCGTTCCAGGGCGGTCCCGGGCAGTCCAGGGCGGTCCCGGGCGGTCCTGGGCGGTCCTGGGCGGTCCGAGGCTGTCCCGGGCGGTCCGGGGCGGTCCCGGGGGGTCCCGGGCGGTCCAGGGCGTTCTAGGGCGGTCCCGGGCGGTCCGGGGCGGTCCCGGGCGGTCCCGGGCGGTCCCGGGCGGTCGGGGCGGTCCCGGGCTGTCCGGGTGTGGTCCTGGGCGGTCCGGGTGCGGTCCCGCGCGGTCCGGGGCGGTCCCGGGCGGTCCCGGGCGGTCCCGGGCGGTCCCGGGTGGTCCCGGGCGGTCTCGGGCGGTCCCGGGCGGTCCCGGCGGTCCAGTGCGGTCCCGGGCGGTCCCAGGCGGTCCCGGGCGGTCCCGGGCGGTCCGAGGCGGTCCCGGGCGGTCCCGGGCGGTCCCGGGCGGTTCCAGGCGGTCTCGGGCGGTCCCGGGCGGTCCGGGGCGGTCCCGGGGGGTCCGGGGAGGGTCCGGGGAGGGTCCGGGGAGGGTCCGGGGAGGGTCCGGGGAGGGTCCGGGGAGGGTCCGGGGAGGGTCCGGGGAGGGTCCGGGGAGGGTCCGGGGAGGGTCCGGGGAGGGTCCGGGGAGGGTCCGGGGAGGGTCCGGGGAGGGTCCGGGGAGGGTCCGGGGAGGGTCCGGGGAGGGTCCGGGGAGGGTCCGGGGAGGGTCCGGGGAGGGTCCGGGGAGGGTCCGGGGAGGGTCCGGGGAGGGTCCGGGGAGGGTCCGGGGAGGGTCCGGGGAGGGTCCGGGGAGGGTCCGGGGAGGGTCCGGGGAGGGTCCGGGGAGGGTCCGGGGAGGGTCCGGGGAGGGTCCGGGGAGGGTCCGGGGAGGGTCCGGGGAGGGTCCGGGGAGGGTCCGGGGAGGGTCCGGGGAGGGTCCGGGGAGGGTCCGGGGAGGGTCCGGGGAGGGTCCGGGGAGGGTCCGGGGAGGGTCCGGGGAGGGTCCGGGGAGGGTCCGGGGAGGGTCCGGGGAGGGTCCGGGGAGGGTCCGGGGAGGGTCCGGGGAGGGTCCGGGGAGGGTCCGGGGAGGGTCCGGGGAGGGTCCGGGGAGGGTCCGGGGAGGGTCCGGGGAGGGTCCGGGGAGGGTCCGGGGAGGGTCCGGGGAGGGTCCGGGGAGGGTCCGGGGAGGGTCCGGGGAGGGTCCGGGGAGGGTCCGGGGAGGGTCCGGGGAGGGTCCGGGGAGGGTCCGGGGAGGGTCCGGGGAGGGTCCGGGGAGGGTCCGGGGAGGGTCCGGGGAGGGTCCGGGGAGGGTCCGGGGAGGGTCCGGGGAGGGTCCGGGGAGGGTCCGGGGAGGGTCCGGGGAGGGTCCGGGGAGGGTCCGGGGAGGGTCCGGGGAGGGTCCGGGGAGGGTCCGGGGAGGGTCCGGGGAGGGTCCGGGGAGGGTCCGGGGAGGGTCCGGGGAGGGTCCGGGGAGGGTCCGGGGAGGGTCCGGGGAGGGTCCGGGGAGGGTCCGGGGAGGGTCCGGGGAGGGTCCGGGGAGGGTCCGGGGAGGGTCCGGGGAGGGTCCGGGGAGGGTCCGGGGAGGGTCCGGGGAGGGTCCGGGGAGGGTCCGGGGAGGGTCCGGGGAGGGTCCGGGGAGGGTCCGGGGAGGGTCCGGGGAGGGTCCGGGGAGGGTCCGGGGAGGGTCCGGGGAGGGTCCGGGGAGGGTCCGGGGAGGGTCCGGGGAGGGTCCGGGGAGGGTCCGGGGAGGGTCCGGGGAGGGTCCGGGGAGGGTCCGGGGAGGGTCCGGGGAGGGTCCGGGGAGGGTCCGGGGAGGGTCCGGGGAGGGTCCGGGGAGGGTCCGGGGAGGGTCCGGGGAGGGTCCGGGGAGGGTCCGGGGAGGGTCCGGGGAGGGTCCGGGGAGGGTCCGGGGAGGGTCCGGGGAGGGTCCGGGGAGGGTCCGGGGAGGGTCCGGGGAGGGTCCGGGGAGGGTCCGGGGAGGGTCCGGGGAGGGTCCGGGGAGGGTCCGGGGAGGGTCCGGGGAGGGTCCGGGGAGGGTCCGGGGAGGGTCCGGGGAGGGTCCGGGGAGGGTCCGGGGAGGGTCCGGGGAGGGTCCGGGGAGGGTCCGGGGAGGGTCCGGGGAGGGTCCGGGGAGGGTCCGGGGAGGGTCCGGGGAGGGTCCGGGGAGGGTCCGGGGAGGGTCCGGGGAGGGTCCGGGGAGGGTCCGGGGAGGGTCCGGGGAGGGTCCGGGGAGGGTCCGGGGAGGGTCCGGGGAGGGTCCGGGGAGGGTCCGGGGAGGGTCCGGGGAGGGTCCGGGGAGGGTCCGGGGAGGGTCCGGGGAGGGTCCGGGGAGGGTCCGGGGAGGGTCCGGGGAGGGTCCGGGGAGGGTCCGGGGAGGGTCCGGGGAGGGTCCGGGGAGGGTCCGGGGAGGGTCCGGGGAGGGTCCGGGGAGGGTCCGGGGAGGGTCCGGGGAGGGTCCGGGGAGGGTCCGGGGAGGGTCCGGGGAGGGTCCGGGGAGGGTCCGGGGAGGGTCCGGGGAGGGTCCGGGGAGGGTCCGGGGAGGGTCCGGGGAGGGTCCGGGGAGGGTCCGGGGAGGGTCCGGGGAGGGTCCGGGGAGGGTCCGGGGAGGGTCCGGGGAGGGTCCGGGGAGGGTCCGGGGAGGGTCCGGGGAGGGTCCGGGGAGGGTCCGGGGAGGGTCCGGGGAGGGTCCGGGGAGGGTCCGGGGAGGGTCCGGGGAGGGTCCGGGGAGGGTCCGGGGAGGGTCCGGGGAGGGTCCGGGGAGGGTCCGGGGAGGGTCCGGGGAGGGTCCGGGGAGGGTCCGGGGAGGGTCCGGGGAGGGTCCGGGGAGGGTCCGGGGAGGGTCCGGGGAGGGTCCGGGGAGGGTCCGGGGAGGGTCCGGGGAGGGTCCGGGGAGGGTCCGGGGAGGGTCCGGGGAGGGTCCGGGGAGGGTCCGGGGAGGGTCCGGGGAGGGTCCGGGGAGGGTCCGGGGAGGGTCCGGGGAGGGTCCGGGGAGGGTCCGGGGAGGGTCCGGGGAGGGTCCGGGGAGGGTCCGGGGAGGGTCCGGGGAGGGTCCGGGGAGGGTCCGGGGAGGGTCCGGGGAGGGTCCGGGGAGGGTCCGGGGAGGGTCCGGGGAGGGTCCGGGGAGGGTCCGGGGAGGGTCCGGGGAGGGTCCGGGGAGGGTCCGGGGAGGGTCCGGGGAGGGTCCGGGGAGGGTCCGGGGAGGGTCCGGGGAGGGTCCGGGGAGGGTCCGGGGAGGGTCCGGGGAGGGTCCGGGGAGGGTCCGGGGAGGGTCCGGGGAGGGTCCGGGGAGGGTCCGGGGAGGGTCCGGGGAGGGTCCGGGGAGGGTCCGGGGAGGGTCCGGGGAGGGTCCGGGGAGGGTCCGGGGAGGGTCCGGGGAGGGTCCGGGGAGGGTCCGGGGAGGGTCCGGGGAGGGTCCGGGGAGGGTCCGGGGAGGGTCCGGGGAGGGTCCGGGGAGGGTCCGGGGAGGGTCCGGGGAGGGTCCGGGGAGGGTCCGGGGAGGGTCCGGGGAGGGTCCGGGGAGGGTCCGGGGAGGGTCCGGGGAGGGTCCGGGGAGGGTCCGGGGAGGGTCCGGGGAGGGTCCGGGGAGGGTCCGGGGAGGGTCCGGGGAGGGTCCGGGGAGGGTCCGGGGAGGGTCCGGGGAGGGTCCGGGGAGGGTCCGGGGAGGGTCCGGGGAGGGTCCGGGGAGGGTCCGGGGAGGGTCCGGGGAGGGTCCGGGGAGGGTCCGGGGAGGGTCCGGGGAGGGTCCGGGGAGGGTCCGGGGAGGGTCCGGGGAGGGTCCGGGGAGGGTCCGGGGAGGGTCCGGGGAGGGTCCGGGGAGGGTCCGGGGAGGGTCCGGGGAGGGTCCGGGGAGGGTCCGGGGAGGGTCCGGGGAGGGTCCGGGGAGGGTCCGGGGAGGGTCCGGGGAGGGTCCGGGGAGGGTCCGGGGAGGGTCCGGGGAGGGTCCGGGGAGGGTCCGGGGAGGGTCCGGGGAGGGTCCGGGGAGGGTCCGGGGAGGGTCCGGGGAGGGTCCGGGGAGGGTCCGGGGAGGGTCCGGGGAGGGTCCGGGGAGGGTCCGGGGAGGGTCCGGGGAGGGTCCGGGGAGGGTCCGGGGAGGGTCCGGGGAGGGTCCGGGGAGGGTCCGGGGAGGGTCCGGGGAGGGTCCGGGGAGGGTCCGGGGAGGGTCCGGGGAGGGTCCGGGGAGGGTCCGGGGAGGGTCCGGGGAGGGTCCGGGGAGGGTCCGGGGAGGGTCCGGGGAGGGTCCGGGGAGGGTCCGGGGAGGGTCCGGGGAGGGTCCGGGGAGGGTCCGGGGAGGGTCCGGGGAGGGTCCGGGGAGGGTCCGGGGAGGGTCCGGGGAGGGTCCGGGGAGGGTCCGGGGAGGGTCCGGGGAGGGTCCGGGGAGGGTCCGGGGAGGGTCCGGGGAGGGTCCGGGGAGGGTCCGGGGAGGGTCCGGGGAGGGTCCGGGGAGGGTCCGGGGAGGGTCCGGGGAGGGTCCGGGGAGGGTCCGGGGAGGGTCCGGGGAGGGTCCGGGGAGGGTCCGGGGAGGGTCCGGGGAGGGTCCGGGGAGGGTCCGGGGAGGGTCCGGGGAGGGTCCGGGGAGGGTCCGGGGAGGGTCCGGGGAGGGTCCGGGGAGGGTCCGGGGAGGGTCCGGGGAGGGTCCGGGGAGGGTCCGGGGAGGGTCCGGGGAGGGTCCGGGGAGGGTCCGGGGAGGGTCCGGGGAGGGTCCGGGGAGGGTCCGGGGAGGGTCCGGGGAGGGTCCGGGGAGGGTCCGGGGAGGGTCCGGGGAGGGTCCGGGGAGGGTCCGGGGAGGGTCCGGGGAGGGTCCGGGGAGGGTCCGGGGAGGGTCCGGGGAGGGTCCGGGGAGGGTCCGGGGAGGGTCCGGGGAGGGTCCGGGGAGGGTCCGGGGAGGGTCCGGGGAGGGTCCGGGGAGGGTCCGGGGAGGGTCCGGGGAGGGTCCGGGGAGGGTCCGGGGAGGGTCCGGGGAGGGTCCGGGGAGGGTCCGGGGAGGGTCCGGGGAGGGTCCGGGGAGGGTCCGGGGAGGGTCCGGGGAGGGTCCGGGGAGGGTCCGGGGAGGGTCCGGGGAGGGTCCGGGGAGGGTCCGGGGAGGGTCCGGGGAGGGTCCGGGGAGGGTCCGGGGAGGGTCCGGGGAGGGTCCGGGGAGGGTCCGGGGAGGGTCCGGGGAGGGTCCGGGGAGGGTCCGGGGAGGGTCCGGGGAGGGTCCGGGGAGGGTCCGGGGAGGGTCCGGGGAGGGTCCGGGGAGGGTCCGGGGAGGGTCCGGGGAGGGTCCGGGGAGGGTCCGGGGAGGGTCCGGGGAGGGTCCGGGGAGGGTCCGGGGAGGGTCCGGGGAGGGTCCGGGGAGGGTCCGGGGAGGGTCCGGGGAGGGTCCGGGGAGGGTCCGGGGAGGGTCCGGGGAGGGTCCGGGGAGGGTCCGGGGAGGGTCCGGGGAGGGTCCGGGGAGGGTCCGGGGAGGGTCCGGGGAGGGTCCGGGGAGGGTCCGGGGAGGGTCCGGGGAGGGTCCGGGGAGGGTCCGGGGAGGGTCCGGGGAGGGTCCGGGGAGGGTCCGGGGAGGGTCCGGGGAGGGTCCGGGGAGGGTCCGGGGAGGGTCCGGGGAGGGTCCGGGGAGGGTCCGGGGAGGGTCCGGGGAGGGTCCGGGGAGGGTCCGGGGAGGGTCCGGGGAGGGTCCGGGGAGGGTCCGGGGAGGGTCCGGGGAGGGTCCGGGGAGGGTCCGGGGAGGGTCCGGGGAGGGTCCGGGGAGGGTCCGGGGAGGGTCCGGGGAGGGTCCGGGGAGGGTCCGGGGAGGGTCCGGGGAGGGTCCGGGGAGGGTCCGGGGAGGGTCCGGGGAGGGTCCGGGGAGGGTCCGGGGAGGGTCCGGGGAGGGTCCGGGGAGGGTCCGGGGAGGGTCCGGGGAGGGTCCGGGGAGGGTCCGGGGAGGGTCCGGGGAGGGTCCGGGGAGGGTCCGGGGAGGGTCCGGGGAGGGTCCGGGGAGGGTCCGGGGAGGGTCCGGGGAGGGTCCGGGGAGGGTCCGGGGAGGGTCCGGGGAGGGTCCGGGGAGGGTCCGGGGAGGGTCCGGGGAGGGTCCGGGGAGGGTCCGGGGAGGGTCCGGGGAGGGTCCGGGGAGGGTCCGGGGAGGGTCCGGGGAGGGTCCGGGGAGGGTCCGGGGAGGGTCCGGGGAGGGTCCGGGGAGGGTCCGGGGAGGGTCCGGGGAGGGTCCGGGGAGGGTCCGGGGAGGGTCCGGGGAGGGTCCGGGGAGGGTCCGGGGAGGGTCCGGGGAGGGTCCGGGGAGGGTCCGGGGAGGGTCCGGGGAGGGTCCGGGGAGGGTCCGGGGAGGGTCCGGGGAGGGTCCGGGGAGGGTCCGGGGAGGGTCCGGGGAGGGTCCGGGGAGGGTCCGGGGAGGGTCCGGGGAGGGTCCGGGGAGGGTCCGGGGAGGGTCCGGGGAGGGTCCGGGGAGGGTCCGGGGAGGGTCCGGGGAGGGTCCGGGGAGGGTCCGGGGAGGGTCCGGGGAGGGTCCGGGGAGGGTCCGGGGAGGGTCCGGGGAGGGTCCGGGGAGGGTCCGGGGAGGGTCCGGGGAGGGTCCGGGGAGGGTCCGGGGAGGGTCCGGGGAGGGTCCGGGGAGGGTCCGGGGAGGGTCCGGGGAGGGTCCGGGGAGGGTCCGGGGAGGGTCCGGGGAGGGTCCGGGGAGGGTCCGGGGAGGGTCCGGGGAGGGTCCGGGGAGGGTCCGGGGAGGGTCCGGGGAGGGTCCGGGGAGGGTCCGGGGAGGGTCCGGGGAGGGTCCGGGGAGGGTCCGGGGAGGGTCCGGGGAGGGTCCGGGGAGGGTCCGGGGAGGGTCCGGGGAGGGTCCGGGGAGGGTCCGGGGAGGGTCCGGGGAGGGTCCGGGGAGGGTCCGGGGAGGGTCCGGGGAGGGTCCGGGGAGGGTCCGGGGAGGGTCCGGGGAGGGTCCGGGGAGGGTCCGGGGAGGGTCCGGGGAGGGTCCGGGGAGGGTCCGGGGAGGGTCCGGGGAGGGTCCGGGGAGGGTCCGGGGAGGGTCCGGGGAGGGTCCGGGGAGGGTCCGGGGAGGGTCCGGGGAGGGTCCGGGGAGGGTCCGGGGAGGGTCCGGGGAGGGTCCGGGGAGGGTCCGGGGAGGGTCCGGGGAGGGTCCGGGGAGGGTCCGGGGAGGGTCCGGGGAGGGTCCGGGGAGGGTCCGGGGAGGGTCCGGGGAGGGTCCGGGGAGGGTCCGGGGAGGGTCCGGGGAGGGTCCGGGGAGGGTCCGGGGAGGGTCCGGGGAGGGTCCGGGGAGGGTCCGGGGAGGGTCCGGGGAGGGTCCGGGGAGGGTCCGGGGAGGGTCCGGGGAGGGTCCGGGGAGGGTCCGGGGAGGGTCCGGGGAGGGTCCGGGGAGGGTCCGGGGAGGGTCCGGGGAGGGTCCGGGGAGGGTCCGGGGAGGGTCCGGGGAGGGTCCGGGGAGGGTCCGGGGAGGGTCCGGGGAGGGTCCGGGGAGGGTCCGGGGAGGGTCCGGGGAGGGTCCGGGGAGGGTCCGGGGAGGGTCCGGGGAGGGTCCGGGGAGGGTCCGGGGAGGGTCCGGGGAGGGTCCGGGGAGGGTCCGGGGAGGGTCCGGGGAGGGTCCGGGGAGGGTCCGGGGAGGGTCCGGGGAGGGTCCGGGGAGGGTCCGGGGAGGGTCCGGGGAGGGTCCGGGGAGGGTCCGGGGAGGGTCCGGGGAGGGTCCGGGGAGGGTCCGGGGAGGGTCCGGGGAGGGTCCGGGGAGGGTCCGGGGAGGGTCCGGGGAGGGTCCGGGGAGGGTCCGGGGAGGGTCCGGGGAGGGTCCGGGGAGGGTCCGGGGAGGGTCCGGGGAGGGTCCGGGGAGGGTCCGGGGAGGGTCCGGGGAGGGTCCGGGGAGGGTCCGGGGAGGGTCCGGGGAGGGTCCGGGGAGGGTCCGGGGAGGGTCCGGGGAGGGTCCGGGGAGGGTCCGGGGAGGGTCCGGGGAGGGTCCGGGGAGGGTCCGGGGAGGGTCCGGGGAGGGTCCGGGGAGGGTCCGGGGAGGGTCCGGGGAGGGTCCGGGGAGGGTCCGGGGAGGGTCCGGGGAGGGTCCGGGGAGGGTCCGGGGAGGGTCCGGGGAGGGTCCGGGGAGGGTCCGGGGAGGGTCCGGGGAGGGTCCGGGGAGGGTCCGGGGAGGGTCCGGGGAGGGTCCGGGGAGGGTCCGGGGAGGGTCCGGGGAGGGTCCGGGGAGGGTCCGGGGAGGGTCCGGGGAGGGTCCGGGGAGGGTCCGGGGAGGGTCCGGGGAGGGTCCGGGGAGGGTCCGGGGAGGGTCCGGGGAGGGTCCGGGGAGGGTCCGGGGAGGGTCCGGGGAGGGTCCGGGGAGGGTCCGGGGAGGGTCCGGGGAGGGTCCGGGGAGGGTCCGGGGAGGGTCCGGGGAGGGTCCGGGGAGGGTCCGGGGAGGGTCCGGGGAGGGTCCGGGGAGGGTCCGGGGAGGGTCCGGGGAGGGTCCGGGGAGGGTCCGGGGAGGGTCCGGGGAGGGTCCGGGGAGGGTCCGGGGAGGGTCCGGGGAGGGTCCGGGGAGGGTCCGGGGAGGGTCCGGGGAGGGTCCGGGGAGGGTCCGGGGAGGGTCCGGGGAGGGTCCGGGGAGGGTCCGGGGAGGGTCCGGGGAGGGTCCGGGGAGGGTCCGGGGAGGGTCCGGGGAGGGTCCGGGGAGGGTCCGGGGAGGGTCCGGGGAGGGTCCGGGGAGGGTCCGGGGAGGGTCCGGGGAGGGTCCGGGGAGGGTCCGGGGAGGGTCCGGGGAGGGTCCGGGGAGGGTCCGGGGAGGGTCCGGGGAGGGTCCGGGGAGGGTCCGGGGAGGGTCCGGGGAGGGTCCGGGGAGGGTCCGGGGAGGGTCCGGGGAGGGTCCGGGGAGGGTCCGGGGAGGGTCCGGGGAGGGTCCGGGGAGGGTCCGGGGAGGGTCCGGGGAGGGTCCGGGGAGGGTCCGGGGAGGGTCCGGGGAGGGTCCGGGGAGGGTCCGGGGAGGGTCCGGGGAGGGTCCGGGGAGGGTCCGGGGAGGGTCCGGGGAGGGTCCGGGGAGGGTCCGGGGAGGGTCCGGGGAGGGTCCGGGGAGGGTCCGGGGAGGGTCCGGGGAGGGTCCGGGGAGGGTCCGGGGAGGGTCCGGGGAGGGTCCGGGGAGGGTCCGGGGAGGGTCCGGGGAGGGTCCGGGGAGGGTCCGGGGAGGGTCCGGGGAGGGTCCGGGGAGGGTCCGGGGAGGGTCCGGGGAGGGTCCGGGGAGGGTCCGGGGAGGGTCCGGGGAGGGTCCGGGGAGGGTCCGGGGAGGGTCCGGGGAGGGTCCGGGGAGGGTCCGGGGAGGGTCCGGGGAGGGTCCGGGGAGGGTCCGGGGAGGGTCCGGGGAGGGTCCGGGGAGGGTCCGGGGAGGGTCCGGGGAGGGTCCGGGGAGGGTCCGGGGAGGGTCCGGGGAGGGTCCGGGGAGGGTCCGGGGAGGGTCCGGGGAGGGTCCGGGGAGGGTCCGGGGAGGGTCCGGGGAGGGTCCGGGGAGGGTCCGGGGAGGGTCCGGGGAGGGTCCGGGGAGGGTCCGGGGAGGGTCCGGGGAGGGTCCGGGGAGGGTCCGGGGAGGGTCCGGGGAGGGTCCGGGGAGGGTCCGGGGAGGGTCCGGGGAGGGTCCGGGGAGGGTCCGGGGAGGGTCCGGGGAGGGTCCGGGGAGGGTCCGGGGAGGGTCCGGGGAGGGTCCGGGGAGGGTCCGGGGAGGGTCCGGGGAGGGTCCGGGGAGGGTCCGGGGAGGGTCCGGGGAGGGTCCGGGGAGGGTCCGGGGAGGGTCCGGGGAGGGTCCGGGGAGGGTCCGGGGAGGGTCCGGGGAGGGTCCGGGGAGGGTCCGGGGAGGGTCCGGGGAGGGTCCGGGGAGGGTCCGGGGAGGGTCCGGGGAGGGTCCGGGGAGGGTCCGGGGAGGGTCCGGGGAGGGTCCGGGGAGGGTCCGGGGAGGGTCCGGGGAGGGTCCGGGGAGGGTCCGGGGAGGGTCCGGGGAGGGTCCGGGGAGGGTCCGGGGAGGGTCCGGGGAGGGTCCGGGGAGGGTCCGGGGAGGGTCCGGGGAGGGTCCGGGGAGGGTCCGGGGAGGGTCCGGGGAGGGTCCGGGGAGGGTCCGGGGAGGGTCCGGGGAGGGTCCGGGGAGGGTCCGGGGAGGGTCCGGGGAGGGTCCGGGGAGGGTCCGGGGAGGGTCCGGGGAGGGTCCGGGGAGGGTCCGGGGAGGGTCCGGGGAGGGTCCGGGGAGGGTCCGGGGAGGGTCCGGGGAGGGTCCGGGGAGGGTCCGGGGAGGGTCCGGGGAGGGTCCGGGGAGGGTCCGGGGAGGGTCCGGGGAGGGTCCGGGGAGGGTCCGGGGAGGGTCCGGGGAGGGTCCGGGGAGGGTCCGGGGAGGGTCCGGGGAGGGTCCGGGGAGGGTCCGGGGAGGGTCCGGGGAGGGTCCGGGGAGGGTCCGGGGAGGGTCCGGGGAGGGTCCGGGGAGGGTCCGGGGAGGGTCCGGGGAGGGTCCGGGGAGGGTCCGGGGAGGGTCCGGGGAGGGTCCGGGGAGGGTCCGGGGAGGGTCCGGGGAGGGTCCGGGGAGGGTCCGGGGAGGGTCCGGGGAGGGTCCGGGGAGGGTCCGGGGAGGGTCCGGGGAGGGTCCGGGGAGGGTCCGGGGAGGGTCCGGGGAGGGTCCGGGGAGGGTCCGGGGAGGGTCCGGGGAGGGTCCGGGGAGGGTCCGGGGAGGGTCCGGGGAGGGTCCGGGGAGGGTCCGGGGAGGGTCCGGGGAGGGTCCGGGGAGGGTCCGGGGAGGGTCCGGGGAGGGTCCGGGGAGGGTCCGGGGAGGGTCCGGGGAGGGTCCGGGGAGGGTCCGGGGAGGGTCCGGGGAGGGTCCGGGGAGGGTCCGGGGAGGGTCCGGGGAGGGTCCGGGGAGGGTCCGGGGAGGGTCCGGGGAGGGTCCGGGGAGGGTCCGGGGAGGGTCCGGGGAGGGTCCGGGGAGGGTCCGGGGAGGGTCCGGGGAGGGTCCGGGGAGGGTCCGGGGAGGGTCCGGGGAGGGTCCGGGGAGGGTCCGGGGAGGGTCCGGGGAGGGTCCGGGGAGGGTCCGGGGAGGGTCCGGGGAGGGTCCGGGGAGGGTCCGGGGAGGGTCCGGGGAGGGTCCGGGGAGGGTCCGGGGAGGGTCCGGGGAGGGTCCGGGGAGGGTCCGGGGAGGGTCCGGGGAGGGTCCGGGGAGGGTCCGGGGAGGGTCCGGGGAGGGTCCGGGGAGGGTCCGGGGAGGGTCCGGGGAGGGTCCGGGGAGGGTCCGGGGAGGGTCCGGGGAGGGTCCGGGGAGGGTCCGGGGAGGGTCCGGGGAGGGTCCGGGGAGGGTCCGGGGAGGGTCCGGGGAGGGTCCGGGGAGGGTCCGGGGAGGGTCCGGGGAGGGTCCGGGGAGGGTCCGGGGAGGGTCCGGGGAGGGTCCGGGGAGGGTCCGGGGAGGGTCCGGGGAGGGTCCGGGGAGGGTCCGGGGAGGGTCCGGGGAGGGTCCGGGGAGGGTCCGGGGAGGGTCCGGGGAGGGTCCGGGGAGGGTCCGGGGAGGGTCCGGGGAGGGTCCGGGGAGGGTCCGGGGAGGGTCCGGGGAGGGTCCGGGGAGGGTCCGGGGAGGGTCCGGGGAGGGTCCGGGGAGGGTCCGGGGAGGGTCCGGGGAGGGTCCGGGGAGGGTCCGGGGAGGGTCCGGGGAGGGTCCGGGGAGGGTCCGGGGAGGGTCCGGGGAGGGTCCGGGGAGGGTCCGGGGAGGGTCCGGGGAGGGTCCGGGGAGGGTCCGGGGAGGGTCCGGGGAGGGTCCGGGGAGGGTCCGGGGAGGGTCCGGGGAGGGTCCGGGGAGGGTCCGGGGAGGGTCCGGGGAGGGTCCGGGGAGGGTCCGGGGAGGGTCCGGGGAGGGTCCGGGGAGGGTCCGGGGAGGGTCCGGGGAGGGTCCGGGGAGGGTCCGGGGAGGGTCCGGGGAGGGTCCGGGGAGGGTCCGGGGAGGGTCCGGGGAGGGTCCGGGGAGGGTCCGGGGAGGGTCCGGGGAGGGTCCGGGGAGGGTCCGGGGAGGGTCCGGGGAGGGTCCGGGGAGGGTCCGGGGAGGGTCCGGGGAGGGTCCGGGGAGGGTCCGGGGAGGGTCCGGGGAGGGTCCGGGGAGGGTCCGGGGAGGGTCCGGGGAGGGTCCGGGGAGGGTCCGGGGAGGGTCCGGGGAGGGTCCGGGGAGGGTCCGGGGAGGGTCCGGGGAGGGTCCGGGGAGGGTCCGGGGAGGGTCCGGGGAGGGTCCGGGGAGGGTCCGGGGAGGGTCCGGGGAGGGTCCGGGGAGGGTCCGGGGAGGGTCCGGGGAGGGTCCGGGGAGGGTCCGGGGAGGGTCCGGGGAGGGTCCGGGGAGGGTCCGGGGAGGGTCCGGGGAGGGTCCGGGGAGGGTCCGGGGAGGGTCCGGGGAGGGTCCGGGGAGGGTCCGGGGAGGGTCCGGGGAGGGTCCGGGGAGGGTCCGGGGAGGGTCCGGGGAGGGTCCGGGGAGGGTCCGGGGAGGGTCCGGGGAGGGTCCGGGGAGGGTCCGGGGAGGGTCCGGGGAGGGTCCGGGGAGGGTCCGGGGAGGGTCCGGGGAGGGTCCGGGGAGGGTCCGGGGAGGGTCCGGGGAGGGTCCGGGGAGGGTCCGGGGAGGGTCCGGGGAGGGTCCGGGGAGGGTCCGGGGAGGGTCCGGGGAGGGTCCGGGGAGGGTCCGGGGAGGGTCCGGGGAGGGTCCGGGGAGGGTCCGGGGAGGGTCCGGGGAGGGTCCGGGGAGGGTCCGGGGAGGGTCCGGGGAGGGTCCGGGGAGGGTCCGGGGAGGGTCCGGGGAGGGTCCGGGGAGGGTCCGGGGAGGGTCCGGGGAGGGTCCGGGGAGGGTCCGGGGAGGGTCCGGGGAGGGTCCGGGGAGGGTCCGGGGAGGGTCCGGGGAGGGTCCGGGGAGGGTCCGGGGAGGGTCCGGGGAGGGTCCGGGGAGGGTCCGGGGAGGGTCCGGGGAGGGTCCGGGGAGGGTCCGGGGAGGGTCCGGGGAGGGTCCGGGGAGGGTCCGGGGAGGGTCCGGGGAGGGTCCGGGGAGGGTCCGGGGAGGGTCCGGGGAGGGTCCGGGGAGGGTCCGGGGAGGGTCCGGGGAGGGTCCGGGGAGGGTCCGGGGAGGGTCCGGGGAGGGTCCGGGGAGGGTCCGGGGAGGGTCCGGGGAGGGTCCGGGGAGGGTCCGGGGAGGGTCCGGGGAGGGTCCGGGGAGGGTCCGGGGAGGGTCCGGGGAGGGTCCGGGGAGGGTCCGGGGAGGGTCCGGGGAGGGTCCGGGGAGGGTCCGGGGAGGGTCCGGGGAGGGTCCGGGGAGGGTCCGGGGAGGGTCCGGGGAGGGTCCGGGGAGGGTCCGGGGAGGGTCCGGGGAGGGTCCGGGGAGGGTCCGGGGAGGGTCCGGGGAGGGTCCGGGGAGGGTCCGGGGAGGGTCCGGGGAGGGTCCGGGGAGGGTCCGGGGAGGGTCCGGGGAGGGTCCGGGGAGGGTCCGGGGAGGGTCCGGGGAGGGTCCGGGGAGGGTCCGGGGAGGGTCCGGGGAGGGTCCGGGGAGGGTCCGGGGAGGGTCCGGGGAGGGTCCGGGGAGGGTCCGGGGAGGGTCCGGGGAGGGTCCGGGGAGGGTCCGGGGAGGGTCCGGGGAGGGTCCGGGGAGGGTCCGGGGAGGGTCCGGGGAGGGTCCGGGGAGGGTCCGGGGAGGGTCCGGGGAGGGTCCGGGGAGGGTCCGGGGAGGGTCCGGGGAGGGTCCGGGGAGGGTCCGGGGAGGGTCCGGGGAGGGTCCGGGGAGGGTCCGGGGAGGGTCCGGGGAGGGTCCGGGGAGGGTCCGGGGAGGGTCCGGGGAGGGTCCGGGGAGGGTCCGGGGAGGGTCCGGGGAGGGTCCGGGGAGGGTCCGGGGAGGGTCCGGGGAGGGTCCGGGGAGGGTCCGGGGAGGGTCCGGGGAGGGTCCGGGGAGGGTCCGGGGAGGGTCCGGGGAGGGTCCGGGGAGGGTCCGGGGAGGGTCCGGGGAGGGTCCGGGGAGGGTCCGGGGAGGGTCCGGGGAGGGTCCGGGGAGGGTCCGGGGAGGGTCCGGGGAGGGTCCGGGGAGGGTCCGGGGAGGGTCCGGGGGGGGTCCGGGGAGGGTCCGGGGAGGGTCCGGGGAGGGTCCGGGGAGGGTCCGGGGAGGGTCCGGGGAGGGTCCGGGGAGGGTCCGGGGAGGGTCCGGGGAGGGTCCGGGGAGGGTCCGGGGAGGGTCCGGGGAGGGTCCGGGGAGGGTCCGGGGAGGGTCCGGGGAGGGTCCGGGGAGGGTCCGGGGAGGGTCCGGGGAGGGTCCGGGGAGGGTCCGGGGAGGGTCCGGGGAGGGTCCGGGGAGGGTCCGGGGAGGGTCCGGGGAGGGTCCGGGGAGGGTCCGGGGAGGGTCCGGGGAGGGTCCGGGGAGGGTCCGGGGAGGGTCCGGGGAGGGTCCGGGGAGGGTCCGGGGAGGGTCCGGGGAGGGTCCGGGGAGGGTCCGGGGAGGGTCCGGGGAGGGTCCGGGGAGGGTCCGGGGAGGGTCCGGGGAGGGTCCGGGGAGGGTCCGGGGAGGGTCCGGGGAGGGTCCGGGGAGGGTCCGGGGAGGGTCCGGGGAGGGTCCGGGGAGGGTCCGGGGAGGGTCCGGGGAGGGTCCGGGGAGGGTCCGGGGAGGGTCCGGGGAGGGTCCGGGGAGGGTCCGGGGAGGGTCCGGGGAGGGTCCGGGGAGGGTCCGGGGAGGGTCCGGGGAGGGTCCGGGGAGGGTCCGGGGAGGGTCCGGGGAGGGTCCGGGGAGGGTCCGGGGAGGGTCCGGGGAGGGTCCGGGGAGGGTCCGGGGAGGGTCCGGGGAGGGTCCGGGGAGGGTCCGGGGAGGGTCCGGGGAGGGTCCGGGGAGGGTCCGGGGAGGGTCCGGGGAGGGTCCGGGGAGGGTCCGGGGAGGGTCCGGGGAGGGTCCGGGGAGGGTCCGGGGAGGGTCCGGGGAGGGTCCGGGGAGGGTCCGGGGAGGGTCCGGGGAGGGTCCGGGGAGGGTCCGGGGAGGGTCCGGGGAGGGTCCGGGGAGGGTCCGGGGAGGGTCCGGGGAGGGTCCGGGGAGGGTCCGGGGAGGGTCCGGGGAGGGTCCGGGGAGGGTCCGGGGAGGGTCCGGGGAGGGTCCGGGGAGGGTCCGGGGAGGGTCCGGGGAGGGTCCGGGGAGGGTCCGGGGAGGGTCCGGGGAGGGTCCGGGGAGGGTCCGGGGAGGGTCCGGGGAGGGTCCGGGGAGGGTCCGGGGAGGGTCCGGGGAGGGTCCGGGGAGGGTCCGGGGAGGGTCCGGGGAGGGTCCGGGGAGGGTCCGGGGAGGGTCCGGGGAGGGTCCGGGGAGGGTCCGGGGAGGGTCCGGGGAGGGTCCGGGGAGGGTCCGGGGAGGGTCCGGGGAGGGTCCGGGGAGGGTCCGGGGAGGGTCCGGGGAGGGTCCGGGGAGGGTCCGGGGAGGGTCCGGGGAGGGTCCGGGGAGGGTCCGGGGAGGGTCCGGGGAGGGTCCGGGGAGGGTCCGGGGAGGGTCCGGGGAGGGTCCGGGGAGGGTCCGGGGAGGGTCCGGGGAGGGTCCGGGGAGGGTCCGGGGAGGGTCCGGGGAGGGTCCGGGGAGGGTCCGGGGAGGGTCCGGGGAGGGTCCGGGGAGGGTCCGGGGAGGGTCCGGGGAGGGTCCGGGGAGGGTCCGGGGAGGGTCCGGGGAGGGTCCGGGGAGGGTCCGGGGAGGGTCCGGGGAGGGTCCGGGGAGGGTCCGGGGAGGGTCCGGGGAGGGTCCGGGGAGGGTCCGGGGAGGGTCCGGGGAGGGTCCGGGGAGGGTCCGGGGAGGGTCCGGGGAGGGTCCGGGGAGGGTCCGGGG
>NW_027423600.1:0-42414 GCF_048934315.1 Petromyzon marinus
GATAGCCCTCACCCTAATAGAGAGTGGGGATCACAACACCTTCACGTGGCCTTATCAAATGCACAGTCCTTCATTCTAGGACTGTATATCGTTTCCTTGGCGATTACAAGCAGCGATTTTGCTAAACCCTGTTTGTTTGGTATGCTTCTCTCTCTGTGGCCCCTGTTGTATCTGTGTTAGTTCCCCCCTACTTGAGTGTCTGTATATACATCTGGGGTTATGTTTCTTATCTCTCGTAAATTTAGCTCTTCTGTACCTGATGATGGCTGCTTGTGTTGCAACCGAAACGTCGTACGCTATTATGTTATTTCATTATTTCTTATTTATACGTGACTTTACCGAAAAAAAAAGAGTCATTCCTGCAGTCACGAAAGCTTTGAATCAAGTCTGTAGTGCCTCTTGTTAAACAGTGCTTCAGTTGAACAGGAAAATTAATAAATCCAGCAGGCATGACTTGAAAAGTAACAAATTTACATTTTGGGTGGCACTCTATATTGTCCGGTAAATCGTGTCGCCAATTATAATTTCTGCGTTTATCTGCGCGTGTCTGTGTACCCCCAGTGGAGGAATACGTGCGCAGCTTGCTGGACAACCCTGAGTTGATTGACCGTCTGGCACTGGCCTCGGAGCAGGTGAGACTCCGTATGCGTGCATCAGCTTTGCCCCCCCTTCATATTTATGGTGCGGGCCTGTACCCTTGTCCGACCCCTCACTTCCGCGTTGCATCCAGCTGCCTCATTGAAGAAAGGGACACTTGCCTTGCGCTGAGTACGACGTTTCGCTGGTTGTAATCGCCAGGGAAACGATATACTCGATTTGTAAGTGTTGTGGGTTTACTCTCCAATACACTGGCGTGCTGCAGTAGTAACTAATTGACACGTTTTGTTTTACGTAACAAACCTTACTAATTGTCTGTACCGGGTTAACTACACACATTTACGCGTTCTTACCCAAAAAACCTTTATTATGGATAATTTTGGTCGCGAAAGAATACGTGTTAAACAGCTCCCTTTTAGAACGTCTCATCCTCACCATCAATGGTCAATCAATCAAATAAATCCTAGATTTATAACGTGGCATATTTACCAAAAAGCAGAGACGGAAGGGTGAAACTCTAGAGGTAGCTCTATGATATCCGCTTTTGTGGAACGTTCTCTAACACGGATGGCCGTACTGCTCTGAGATAAATCAGACTGGATCCTTCGTCTCGTTACGTGATGGCGGTTGCAAAATTGTTGTTGACGCGTGCATGTGCCGTGCGTGTGCTGTGTACGTGTGCAGGATGTGGTGGAGTCCCGGGTAATCTTCCCCGAACATCTCCCGCTGTCCCAGCTGCAGCAAGGTGTGCGCTCCGGCCGGTTTGTCCAGGGAACCTTCCTTGCGAGTCGTGAGAATTACCTGGAGGGGACTCTGAGGGTGCGAGGGGACGGTGACAGTGATAAAGAGGTACACGTTTCACAAGCCTGCGTCTGGAAGGAACAATGCTGTCCGATCGTATCTGTGTGAGTTATAAAAACAAATTTATAATTAAGCAGTGGCATAGCGTTCTTGGCATGAGCAGTAGCTCTTAACCTTTACTGCAAGGCTGCAGTAAAGGTTAAGAGCTACTGGGCTAAAATATTTGTATTTTGAACGTCTTTTGCACCCTACGTAGGTGTCATAGCCTGGCTCCTGCCCCCCCGGCCTGTGAGTCTTGGTGCAGTTGCACTGCCTGCACACTCGATAGCTACGCCACCACAACTACAGTATATACGTTAATTGTGACTACTTTAATAATAGGGTTTTTCCCTTTTTTTTCTGGCAACAAAACTGAAACCTTTTACAAGGAATCATGTGTGCATTAACCACAATACTTGTGGTCAAAATGCAAACAAAAAACACACTATGATAATATATGCATTGTCCTTGAGACTGATTGGTTCACACCAGGGATGGCTTTCTTTTGAGCCTCGACCCAATTGGTGCGAGACCAGAGGACGCCAAAAGGCGTACGCATATATTGCAAATATTATCAGTGTGTTTTTGTTTGCATTTTGACCACAAGTATTGTGGTTAATGCACACCTGATTCCTTGTAAGAGGTTTCAGTTTTGTTGCCAGAAAAAAGGGGAAAAACCCTATTATATTTTGGTACTGGCAAAGGAGGTCTAATGATGGTTGTGACTACTTTGTTAACAAAATGAATGGTCTATTTCCACCTCCAAAATGTAACGTTAAATAACAATTAGGTACATTGGCCCTTTGTTGGAAAAAAAAAACCCAGTCTAGAAATTGCCCTACTTGAACATATGTTACTGAAAAACATTGGTTTCAGAAGATTCATGGGCTCATAGTCCTACATTTTAAATTGTTTATTCGTGGTATTAAAACTCTTGTACAGTAAAACCTTGGATTGCGAGCATAATTCGTTCCGGAAACGTGTTTGTAATCCAAAGCACTCGTATATCAAAGCACTCGTATATCAGTTGTGATCACGTGACGCTCGGCAGTACAAAGCTGCTCGTATTGCAAGACCCTCGCTCGTTTATCAAATTAATATTTATTAAAAATGTTGCTTGTCTTGTAAAACACTCGCAGACCAAGTTACTCGCAATCCAAGGTTTTACTGTATATGCCGCTCTCTAACAGCACTTGGCCCAGCGGTCTGTTAAGACTATACGGGGGATCTTTTTTGTCTGCGTGCAGGTGTTGATCCAGGGGCTGCAGCATTTAAACCGCGCGATGCACGACGACATCGTGTGCGTGGAGATGTTCCCCGAGGAGCGCTGGGTTGCCCCCTCCTCGCTGGTCCTGCACGATGAGGGCGTCGCAGGGGACGTTGCAGAAGAGAATGAAGAGGATGTGGTGAGTGGAGCGTCAACACTGCCGAACCAAAATCAAACCCAGACACCTGCAGTGTGCGTGTCTCTCGCCCCGTGGTCGCATGGATTTTTCTCCAGGTCCTCCGGCTTTTCCCTCCACAGTTACAATCTGACATGCACTTAGAGTATGTGGCTGCTATCAATTTCAAATGTGATAAGATACTTCACTGAACGATCATTTGTGGCCAGGTCACTTAAAAAGAGCTATAGAGCTCTCAGGGTCCTTACCTGGTAAAGTTATTTAGTTTATAGTTTTTAAATAGTTTTAATATAAATTTTGATTTAAAGCTTTCGTGACTGCAGTAATTCATATTCTTAGTTTTTTTTCGGTAAAGTCACGTTGAAGGGAAACAACAAAATAATAAAATATATAAAACAATAAAAAAAATTCTCACGACGTTTCGACCATAGCTCAAACGGTCGTCTTCAGGTGTGTTGGTTTGCATAAATTTATTTTTAAACGGCGCATTTATTTATTTATAAAAACGTTAGCGCCACGCGCAACGATTTGGCAGTTTATTTAGGACTAGCCCATCTATATTCTGAAAAGAGGAGGGGGGAGACGAAATTTTTTATAATGTATGCTGTCTGAAAGCCACTGTAAGCGTGAACAATCAATTAAGACCTGAAATGGTTTATCAAATCTTTCCAATGATTGCTAAGATAGAATCCATTTTCTCGGTTGAAATTGTCTCTGTGCTTGTATATGTGGATAGCCTCATGAACGAATCTCTCATGGAAGCCAGATGGCTTACAAAGAACCTCTGTCTTGGAAAAGTCAATGGCATGTGAGCCTACTGAATTAGAACAATGATCTGCCACGGCTGAGGTGTTGGTCTTACCGTGTTTAAGGTCTGCTTTGTGTTCACGAATGCGGTCCGAGACATGGCGTTTGGTTTCTCCAATGTAACTACTACCACAGAGGCAACTTAGTTTGTAGACACCAGGGTATTGTATGTCCGGAATCACATCTTTTACAGACGAAACCAGATCACGGATTTTATGTAATGTGTTGAAACGGACCTGGATCTTGTGTTTATTCAGGATTTTGGATATCTTTTTTGTGACCCCCGCAATGTAGGGTAAAGTGATGGTTTTGAAAGGCTCCTCAAGAGGGTTCTTCTTCATGGTTTGAGTGATAGCTTTGCGGATTGTATAGTCGGAGTAACCATTAGCCCTAAGAGCTTGGTGTACGTGCTTGAGTTCACTGCTTATGTGTTCCTGGTCGGATATGCATTGGGCTCTATGATACAGAGTCTTGATGAGAGAATTCTTCTGTGATGGATGGTGGTGGGAATCCGGTTTCAGATAAGCATCCGTATGGGTAGCTTTCCTGTAGACAGAGTGGCTCATTGAACCATCAGGTCTCTTTTTAATTAGGACATCCAAAAAAGGTATCTTGCCATCTATTTCGACTTCCATGGTAAATCTGATGGCTGGGTGTATGGAATTGATGTGGTCGAAGAATTGGTCTAGAGCAAGCCGGCCATGTGGCCAGATGACAAAAGTGTCATCCACGTACCTCTTCCATAAGGTTGGGCGCAGAGTGGCAGTCTGGATGGCGTCAGTCTCAAATTTCTCCATGAAAATGTTAGCTATAACTGGAGAAAGGGGGGAGCCCATTGGTGTGCCCTCAGTTTGTTTGTAGAAAGTTCCATTCCAAGTGAAGTATGTATTGGTTAAACAGTGTCTCACCAGGGGGGGGTACCTCAGTGTTTAGTCCTTGATGAACCAAGTCTTCAATGATTGCAATGGTGTCAGGTACAGGAACCTTGGTGAATAAGGAAACTACATCAAAACTGATAAGCAGGTCGTCTGGGGACAGGGAAATACCCTTGATTGTCGATACCAGATGAGTCGAATTTTGTACCACAGAGGTGGTCTTTCCAGTGAAAGGACGCAGGATTTCAGACAAAAAACGAGCTAGTTTGTAGGTGGGGGAGCCGATAGTAGAGACTATGGGACGAAGGGGTGTATCTACTTTATGTATTTTTGGTAAGCCGTATAATCTTGGTGGCCTGGCAGCAGAAGGTTTCAACGAAAACTGTTTAGATTGATCAATTAATGCGGTTGAATCAGAAATTATTTTGTTGGTTTGTGTGACGAGGCTGTTGGTGGGATCTCTTTTTATTTGTGTATAACTACCATCGTCGAGTAATTCTTTAATTTTGTTGTTGTATTCTATTTTATCCATGATGACAGTAGCATTGCCTTTGTCAGCTGAGAGGACTACAATATCATTCCTCTTTTTTAATTTATATAATTCAAAACGCTCATCTTTGCTGAGGTTGCTAGCTGGCATCTTAGCGTTTTTGAGGGTTGCAGCGATTTCAGATCTTGCTACGTCTGCAGCGATGTGACCCAGGCCCCTGAGAGCAACGTCTACTTGGGCAATTATATCATTAACTGGTATGTGTTTAGGTGTGACTGCAAAGTTTAGACCTTTAGCTAAAACGGATTTCAGACCATCGGAAATAGAACTGTTACTGCGATTAATTACGACTTTATTAACGTCTAACTTTTTGGTGTGTGGGTCCGGTCTTTTGTTGAAGAGGAGGTTAAATTTGGAAATCAGGTTTTCCTTACATTTGGTCGACATAGTAGCAGCTGAAGAGGCAGTCATATTGTCTACATGTTCCCAATCCGATGTGGACATTATTGCCGTCAATGATAAGTGTGATTTGTAGAGTGTCTTGTCTAACTGATCTAGTTGTGTGCGTATAAGTCTGATTTTTCAAGTACGGCTTGGAGGGGACGGTTTTCTTTGACTCTAAAGATCTCAAGCTCAACGTTACCTTCGACGAGGAGGTAGGGCATGTGTTCACTTAACTGGGAGGCATTGGCATTTCCCGAACGGCTGAATTCTGCATTTAAACCCAGGACTGGCTTAATGCACTGGGACCCAAGCCCCCTGACCATCTCTCTACGATTAGGTTTCTATCAGACACACAGACACTTGGTTTAAGGTGGAAGAACGCAGTGAGATACGAAGCTCCGTTTTTTTTGCCATTTGGCAGTGCGGACTATTACAGAGGAAGTTACACCGGTGGATACATTAGAGCCGGATGGCTCACAGGGCTATACCAAAATAAACTGAAACTGAATTAAATGATGTAAATGCGTTTCAAATATAAAACTGTCACAATTAAATTTGCTTTGGAAATAACTGCCATGACGGAGCCCGTATTGTCACGGAGAGGACATCACATTAAAAATACAGTAAAATCCTTCAGATCCGGAAGAATTATAGAGAAAATCTAATGCTTTCTGTAAACAATGAGAAACTCGAAGGGCAGAAAAGTACTTGTAGAATAAAAACAAATGAGAGAAATAGTAGTTGATGCAAAAAGTGATCTCTAGATGGCAAAAAGCACATTTGTCATCAGTGGATCCGGTCCTTTCCAGCATGCCTTGCATGCCGCATTACATTGTCACTCTGCGTGGATAATGCACACAGCCTAATTTGGACCAGAAGCTCAAAAGGGTCAACATTTGCAGCCATATTTTAGGTATGTTCTTAACTGCAATTGTGCACTCCATATAACCTAAGGGGGGTTGCATCTACTCCTTAATGATGGCCAAATAAGGCTTTAAAATTCCTTGGCTGGCCCGCACATCACGATCCCTCGGTTGGTTTGGTCATTGCAGCCATCGGCTTCTCATGCCTGATTTTCAGCTCGCGGTGAGGTGGCCCAAGCGGTATTGCATTCGCTGTGTGTTGTGGAGATTTGTGTTTCAAACTCGGTGGCCACTCCGGTTAATACTGTGGTGTGTCTTCTTTGGTTCTTTCGGTAAAGTCACGTAGAATGAGAATAAAATAATAAATTGATAAAATAAAATAGCACAATAATATTCTCACGACGTTTCGGCCACAACACAAGCGGCCTTCATCAGGTGAAGGGACGAGACTGTGTTGTGGCCGAAACGTCGTGAGAATATTATTGTGTTATTTTATTTTATCAATTTATTATTTTATTCTCATTTTACGTGACTTTACCGAAAGAACCAAAGAAGATGAATCCTTGCAGTCACGAAATCTTTAAATCGAAACTGTGGTGTGTATTAAGCGTAAAATATTTACAGGCTATCCGCTTTAACAGTGGACGTTAAAAGATCCTGTAACGTTATTCATGTGCCAGCATCATGGTCCAAGGTTGGCAAATTACATGCAAATTACTTATTTGGGGAGCACATATCAATCGTTCGCCTCCTTTTACAAAGACGTAGCAGTGACCTTGAATGCAAACGTTTTGAGAATCAGTGAGGCTTTTCTGAGTGACCCATGTAATAGTATAAATAATAACGTTGGGTTTACGTCAATCCGTGCTTGTGTGCAGGGCACTTGGCAGAGAGCAGTCAGCGGTAGTGTAGCGGTTAGCGCTCTGCGCTACGATCCCGGCGACTTGGGTTCGATTCCTTCGCACGGTCAACACCAGTGATGATTATCTGAACCGGTCCTGGGCCTCGCCTAGGTTGACTCGGAACTCAATTGAATGCCTGCTGCGGTGTGTAAACATCGCCACTGGGGAGACAAAGGCGGCCGGGCATGGCGCTGGCAACCCACCCCCTTGTGTGCCGTGCCGGCCTTCATCTGTGCTCCTCGCCAACAGCACTTGCCCCAACAGTCTGTTAAGGCTACATTGGAGATATGTCTTTGTGTTTTGTGTAGGACCCCACGCTGTGCGTGGAGGGCATCGTGCTGAACATGTTCGACCGCGTGTGCGTGCGCGTGTCGCTGGATTCGTCCAACCTGCAGCACCAGCGGATCCGCATGCACCTCGTCCGCCCGGAGGTACTCACCGTGCGGCGCGACGCGCAACCTCGGAATACCACCGATTTGTATTGTGACCATGCTGCTGTTGCTGTTTGCTGCGCCAGCAGTAGTGCACAAAAAACAAACGCTCGCCGCATCGGAACGTCAGCGGGCCGAAAATTAATGGCACAAGCCACAGCATAGCGCTTGTTGCCATGCAACCCAAACTGTGGGACCGTATAGTAAACCCATAGAGACACAGAGATACATAGGAGATACAGAGAGACCCATTATGATTCCTAGAGATTCATAGAGACTCATACAGATACATAGCAGTGCATTAAAAACAAGCTCCTGTACGATTGTGGCCATGCAACCCAAACTATGGACTACATTTTACACCACTGTAGTCTGCGCTCCTTGAATGGAGGGGGTGGCAAGATGACACAAACTCTCTCCTGAGGCTCTACCGAGGCTATCAGACCCATACATTGGCATTTAGCCCCTGAACGTAATACCCTTATAACACAGGAATAAAATATAAACTCCGGTCTTGGATGGAAAAAAATATATGTATAGCTAGCATTTTGAGCTGCAGTCTGTTGTCCTATACCTCCTGTAACTGGCAAATTGGATATAACGCGATGATGAATGTATGAAGGAACGCATTTTTTGTATAACGCGGATCCAAACTGGATATAACTCGGTTGAATGAATGGAACTACGTCGCGCGAGTAGGAATAAGCGGTCGTAACGGCTGCCTCGGCGTAGCATCACACAAGGCGGGATGCTGCTGGATGCTTCTAGATGCTACCCACGTTCCTTAGTCTTTGTTCAGCCTGTGTTACGCATCTCACGCGTTATTGCGGACTGCGCTTTACCCCATATAATATATTATTTATTATAACACGATTTTTCCAAAACGCGGTGTTCTTGAGGTACGCAACTACCGTATTATAGAACAGACTGTATATCCAAAGACTATGGGACACTATCCCTACCTATATCAGTTGTGACTGTCCGTGTGTTTAAATCCAGCTTGAAAACATCGTTATTAATTGGCTTTTCCTGGATTCTGATTGGTTATTACTGTGAGAGGAATCATTATGATTAGCTTTTATTGCATTTTGCATGCTGTGTAAAGTGTCAGTATCACTGTCATTATTGTTATTATCGGCTTTTACTTTATTTCTATTGGCTTGTATCTATACTTGAGTAGTTTTTTAATGTCCAGTGCTTTTTTGGGATATTTCGATATGCAAGGTGCTGTATAAAATAGATTTTTATTATGGCCCTAGTTCATTGCACAAGAAGGGCCATTATCTGAAACGTGACCTATTTAAATGATGAATGCGAGTTCTCAAGATACCAAGCTAAGTCAGGGTGTGGGAGCCTTGGTAGATATCAGATTTCTTAACAAAACTCCATGAGTCTGTTCTGCATGGGTTTCCTCCGGGTTCTCTGGTTTCCTCCCATATCTAAAAATAAGCATGCGTTGAAACTGGTATTAAGGTAGTTTACGTATCGCCATGGGCGGCAGGGTGGCACATTGGTAAACCCTTGTGTCTTGCAGCAAGAAAACTGGGTTTGATTCCCAACTAGAGTGTGTTACTGTGTGGAGTTGTCATCTTCTCTCCCCGTGTTCCTCAAAAGTCTTCAGACTTGGCGAAGTTTTTCAGTGTTAATAAGTGTAATGATAACGTATCACATTTGTTGGAAATACTCGCATATGTGTGTGTGAGAGCATTGGTGTAGTGGTTAGCACGCTGCGCTATGAACCCGGCAACCCAATTCCCACTCACCGCCAACACCAATGAGGATTATCTGAACTGCTGTTTTGCCTACCCAAGGTCAACTCTTTCTTAAATGAGTACCTGGTGCAGTGTGTAAACATCAGCACTGGGGAGAGGTGTTGGCCACTTACCCCCTCGTGGGCCATGCCGCCTAACAGCAGCACAGTCTGTTAAAGGCTTATTTGGGTGACTATCTTTGTTGTACGTTTGTGCCATTTGTGTGTCCGCTGTCACAGATTCCAGGCTACAACCCTGCGGAGTCCACCCCATGGGGCTCGCCTTCTCCCCGGCCTAAGAAACCCAGACAGCACTAGTGTATCGTGGATGCGGTGTCAACAAGATGTCGGAGGAGGTGCATGAGTGGGCACACACTCTGGGTTTTACATCTGCAGAGTTAATTAAGTGTACATTGTGCTCGCAAGCAGAGGTGAACAATTGAAAAAAAAAGCAGTGGCGGTTATGAGAAATGTTTCCCTGAAGTAACAGACGGTTTGCACTCTGAACTTGCAATCCAGAGTTCACCGGTTCTTCGTTCTCCTGGCGCAGCGGTTCAAATGGTAGCGCATTTTTTTTTTTTAGAATTTTTACCTTGCCAACCAGTACAATCAGCCAATTAAGGTGTATACGCGTCAAGATGTATGAAAGGTTTAGGATATCTTATGCCCCACTTCTTTGCCAGCCAAGACACTGACCCCCTTGTGATGAAGGTGATTTCACAAAAATATTGGTTACTGAATCGGTGGTGTGTATTGACTAACGCAGCAGTGTCCAACCCACAAAGCACTGTGATCCATTCTGGTATATCTCAACATGTTCCGTGATCTACCAGCAATATATGACCAACAGTTACCCGGATGGATTTAACCGACTAATAGAACACTGTAGACATGCCAAGTGCTAGTGCGATCTATTGGTTTAAAATATATATTATTAATCCATTAATTCTTAGTCGGGGATTTTGTTTTGCCATCTGCTATAACAAGAATTGCTTTATATTAGAGGTGTTTATTCCTATTTGTCCTGAGATCTACAATCAAAATCTTTTGCGATCATCCACCCATGGATCGCGATTCACATATCGGCTACCACTGATCTAACAGTTGAAAACCAGTTTAACACGTAGGCTTTCGCGACCAATATCCATAACACGGGTTTTTTGGGTTAGATCGCGTAATAAATATTTAAATGTGTCAGTAAACCCGCCACCACCCGACACAGCCAATTCGAAAGGTTTGTCACATTAACAGAACATGCCAATTCGTTACTAGTAACATCACACCGGTGTCTTGGAGAGCAAAGCCACAACATTTACAATCTGAGTACAATGTTTCACCAGTAATTACAACCAGCTTCATCAGGCGACAGCCAGATTCGTGGAGAATCCTCGTTCCTTAATGCGCATGCATAATGTGTGTTGATTAACATATAAATAACCCAATCGGAAATGGATACCCATAGTCATATGCATTCATTGATTCCCCTCCCAATTCGCGAAAGAAGTGCTCACAAGTGATGGCTGTCGCCTGATGAAGCTAGTTAGTGCTGGCGAAATGTTGTACTTAGATTGTAAATGGTGTGGCTTTGCTCTCCAACACACTGGTGGACTGTACTAGTAACGAATTGACATGTTCTGTTTACGTGACAAACCTTACTAATTGGCTGTCGGGTGGTGGTGGGTTTAACAACACATTTATATATTTAAACGATCTAACACATAAAACGTGTATTATAGTTAAAAACCTACAATTGTGCCAGGTTTGGCCTGTCGCAGTGGGCCATTAGGGTGGCCACTCGGAGGGCAAAGCTCTGGGGAATCCGAGCAAGAGCTTCGAAGTATGATTGTGCACGGTGACACCCGCAGGGGTCTCGTGATGGATGGCAAATGGAAGATTTTTTATCGCGAGAGGATTCCCTGCAAGGGATGTTAGGTTACTTATTCTTGTGAGGATGCCATTTACTGTATGAAGGGGCAGCGGTCAGCTGCATAGAACAGAGTATAAAATTCCCCGAGCTGTTGCTGTTTAAATCGTCGGTTTAACGGAGAATTTCACCTCAGGTTTTTTTACACAGCTGCCCCACCCCTCATCGGACTCTGTGCAATCACACAAGGAATGTTTTTGGAAAAATTGTCGGTGTCAGAAAATTATAAGGTTTAATCGTTTACAAATGCGCATTTCGTTACAGCTTCTCTTGTCCTTTAGACGTGCAAAGATAATTTCTGACAAAATATTGACACGTTTTCAATTTTTTTCGTAAATGGTCGTAACTTTGCTCACGTATATACAGTACTTGGGCAATAATTCTGAGCTCCTGGAGTAATGGTAAAGATTTAAGCGAGTTGATGTCTTTGCGACTTTGTGTAAATGTGTTTAACATTTTTTAGCTGAATCGTATATTTACAAGCATGTACACATGAGTTATATGCGTTTATATATAAAATTAAACCGATTTATTTTCCATGCATCTTCTGTTATTTTGGTTACTTTAAGTTACGTTTTCCACTGCTGGATGAACATCTCGCCACGTGATGTTGGATGTCAGGTTTAGTTTGACCATACTTCACCATGCTGGTCGCTGTTGGATGATAATAATGTCCACTTGCAATGCACCACTGCGCAGTATTCACTTGCCTTCGAATCGAGTCCTGCACCGCCGTTTCACATGCAAATTTGATTCTCAATCCCTGGGCCAACTTGCTCCTGATTAGCATGCAATTTGCCACATTTCGATCTCGGAGGTGATTAAATGCGCCGGCTTCCAGGCTTGTTGAGCCGCTCGGAGCCCAATTAACGAAAATTGTTGCCAAAGCAAAAGCGTGAGCTCGAATGTTTGTCCGTGTTCTTTTCAAACCACCAGTCGAACGCCGGCCTCTGCCCACTCCGACCGTGCGGAGGCCCTGGCCGTCGGGGAGGCCCTCATGGTGCCTCACGGCAAACGTGGGGCCCGGGTGGGCGCGTCGACGGTTGATCGCGTACAGGCGGTGCAATGCCCACAAATGAAACATCACACCTTGCTGATCTCGTGTCCAGGAGCATAAACGGTCATCACGCAAACTCCGGTCATCCTCGCAGCAGCAGCTCTTGGCCATCGAACAAAGACGATCACCGCTTCCTTCCGATATTAGAAGCCACGAGCTATGAACGACTCGGAGGTTCGAGCAACCACAGCCGAGTGGGAAGGCAGCAGCAGCCCAGGCGGTGAGCCAGCTCCAAAATCCCCCAAGCACTGAAGTTCTCGATTTAGTACATTGAAAAACACGACAGTAAGTGAAACAACGTAAATCGAAACCAATTTTGCCATTCACTTGAGGGGCCGTCCATAAATGACGTCACGCAATTTTTGACCTCGTCACTCGGCGTCACAAAAAGTCAGACCCCCCCCCCCTCAAATATGGCGTCACAAAGCTCTGCCCCCCCCCAAAACCATATTTCCATTTTGAAAATAAAACATGCTTCAACTATTGCCATTGTAGTGCGTGGCGCTGCACTGATGTAGGAGTGTTATAACAATTAGTGTTATAACAATTCTATACTTAAAGTTGCGCATTTTGATGTGACGTCACATTTCTCAAACCCCCCCCCCTCCCCCACGTCACACATCGTCACAAATGTCTGACCCCTGACCCCCCCCCCCCCCGAGGTGCATGACCGCGTTACCGTGTTCATTCTGTGGTGAAGGGATGAAGAAAAGGAAGAGGGAAAAGCATCCAGCGTCGCCGCACGCAGACAACGTGTATATCACAGTGGTAAAAATATAAAAATACACATATGTAGTGGGTTCCACGGAGACTGGAGACGTCTTTAGAGGCAACACGGTTTATTTGTAACTATGAACAGAACTCCCCTTAACTCCCACTATCTAGGGAGGTACAGCCTCCGGGCTAGCGTGCCCTCGCACTGATCAAACCTGGCTCTCAGCCCTCTGGCTATCTGTGCCCTAGGGGAGGCTAACTGACCCGACCCAGCCAAGGTACGGGTCCTGACCACTGGTCCGAGCTCGGCGCGGCCCTTACAAGGACGTTGGGCTCGAGGTCCCAGGGTCCTAGCTAGGGAGGCTACTCTGACCCGACCCAGCCAAGGTGCGGGTCCTGACCACTGGTCCGCGCTCGGCCCCGACCCTTATAAGGATGTCGGGTCCCAGGGTCCTAGCTAGGATGGTCTTCTGTTCTTCGGAGCACTGCCCCGAGCTGTCCCAGAGGTGCCCCTTTAATACACCTCTCGGGGGCTCTCCGCCCCCGGTGCCGCCCCCTCTCTAGAACCTTCCAGGGGACTCTGGAAGAACCCCCCAACCCCTCACCTGGGGCCTGGCTCTCTCTGTCCTTCCCCAGCTCAGGGTGGCACCCCCTATGGGCTTGTGCCCGCAACTGCAGGTAAGTATACCGACGGTATAGGATGTGCATTTATTACGCTACATCTATGCGAGAGAGGTTGTGGACAAGAGTCTGCTCTGCGGGAAGCAAGCATTGCCATACGAATGAGATGAGCTCGCGTTCGATGCGGGCAGTCTTGAGGACGACCGTCGACAGGCACGCGTGGAGGCACGCCGTGGTCACAGCGCAGCGCCGACTAGTGTAGGTGGTGATGGCCCAGTTGTAGAGAGGAATGCCGGAGCTTCGAGCAGATGTAGCCGAATGTAGGATAGAGCATCTTGAGGAGCGTTGCCCTCGACCCCCTCCAGGAGGCCGTATGGTTTACTTGGCACTCCCGTCCCTTAGAGTCCAGTCTGATGTAAGCCTCCTCAGGTTCCAGCAGCCTGGCTTCGTAGGTCTTCATTGCACCGCTCTGCTCGTCTAGCATAGTCTGAAGGGTCATATGTGGCTGCCTCCTGAATCTTCACCCTCCTGCAAACCTTACTCGACATCTCGTTGAGGACCCGAAGAAGGGCAGTATTCTCTTTGTTTTTTTTTTTACAAAAGGGCTTGTAAGAGCTCTCGTTCCTCCCACCGGGATCTCTGGTGTCAACTTGAATGGGGTGGGGGGGGGGGGGAGACAAAGCTATGGCTTTTTTCCCAGGGGATCTGTTTTCCATGGAGCACAAAGATACAGGCGGAAGGTCCCCTTGGCCTAGCCATGAGGTCAGGCTCGAGTTGCTTACTGAGGACCCTACACCTAAGGAGGCTGTGGATCGCCCTAGGAAGCTCCAAAGTAAAAAAAACAGCTTTCCAAGGCCCCCTATAAAGTGCCTGAGGCCAGGTAGAAAAATAAGAAAACTATCAAACAGGAAAGCGAGTGGTTATGTTGGGTCGAAAAAGGTAATGTTCTAATGTAGGGGTTGGAGCGGTCATTGCTGCTTACTCGACCATGACGTCACTGCAACTAGTTTGATTAACACTTTTAAAAGAAAAAATCACAACGTGCACTGAACATATTATTCCGAATCGGTTTTACCACCACTACCACCATGACACAGTGGCAAGGCTGGCACATCGCAGTGCAGCTGCTAGGCTGAATCATATTAATAAATATAATCAAATCTAGAAATATCCTGTATGTACCCAGGAGAGCCACATTGAGTCTCGAGACTCATTATTAGCTCCGTGCTGCATTAAGATGTTTGGACAATTTCAAGCATCAGGGTTCGGCACGTAGGAGGAAACCGGAGAAACGCGCAGATGTTGTGAAGCTGGCTTGGTGGTAGAAGTCAGTCCAGAACATTTGGCCCCACTCCTATCACTGTAACGAATCAGTGTTCTACGGGAGCATTCTAAGCGAGGACTGATTGTATTAAAATCTACTTTGATCTACGAATCGTAATGTATCAATAATGTTAACGTGTAACATGCCCCATGGTTTTTCTTAATTTGGAAGGAGGGAACAACGGATGATCTGTGTGCTGATGATGTTGGTGATGATCTCGTAATGGCTGTTCACTTCAAGGAGTGGGAGAGTCTGATGGTGAACCTGGATCGTGCCAATAAGAGGTAGGGCCTTACCATTCGCCCTACCAAACAAATCAAAGCAGTACCTGCCTTGATATTTTGTATGTCTTCAAGGACTCCACCCCCTCAACTCCGCATGATAGGTAGTTGTGGAAAGAGTGGAGGTATTCCCATATCTGGGCAGTTGTTTATGACCAGCTCCGATTTCAGAGCGGAGGTCTTACTCTGAATTAGTTCAGTGGCATATCCTTTTTTTCAGCTGCTTAGTGCTGTATAAAAGTTACATGGCCTATCACTTCATACAAAGCTCTGGTTCTTTTCTGCCACACTTGTCCTCTCCCTCCCAGCTATAACCTCCCGAAAGCAACATTTGACCTTTGTTTTGGCGTGACAAACACCAGTGAAAGCAAAACACCGAAAGTGTAATGACTACACGTAATGCAAGAATCTCAGTTGTATTTCTCAACGGGTATTGAATCCAGGAGTGGTGAAGGTGCATCAACCTGCAGACCCACAGGTGGCAGCGGTGGATTGGCCTGCAGACGTTGGGGTGGTGGTGGATTGGTCTGCAGACCTTGGGGTGGTGGTGGATTGGCCTGCAGACGCTGGGGTGGCGGCGGTAGATCGGCCTGCAGATGTAGGGGTAGCGGCGGTGGATCTTCCAGCAGTAGCCGACCAGTGAAGTTCTCGAATAAATTTACGCAATTTGCCGAACCTGGTGGCTTTGGCACAGGCGGTGGTGGATCTCCCAGCAAAAGCTGGGGAGACAGTGGTGCATCTGCCAGCATGAGCTGGGTTGGGATGACAACGTTGGATCTCCCGGCAGCAGCCGGGGCGGTGGTGGCGGTGTTGGAGATGCCAGCAGCAGCCGGGGTGGCAGCGCTGAATCTGCCAACATCAAGCGCCATGGCGGTGGGGGTGAATAATATGCCAGAAGCAGTCGGGGTGGGGGTGTCGATGCATCTCCCAACAGCATCCCTGGTGGTGGCGGCGGAACTGCATGTGGCTGCCAGGATGGCGTTGGAGGCAGTGGTGGTGTTGGTGGAGACCGTGGCCGTGGCTTTCTCCAGCTCCTTGAGCTATCAACGCATCATTTCCAACTGCAGATGGCGCTCCACATTCTCCCGTTTGTATACTTGAGTGCAGGGAAACATTCGACAGTTTGATCAACATTAGCCCCTACACGAGCCTTCTAATCATCGCAACTCTTCAAACTATATCGCTTATATAATGTACATCATTTCAGTCACAACAAAAATTACATAAACACATCGGGGCTGTGAAAATTACGGCTTCGTATTACCAATATCTTGCCTGTCCAGAGAAGCCCATGAACTAACGTTGTACATACAAACTCATAGACTCAGAGGCCCATAGACTGAGTCACAAATAGCAGTGGATAGGGCCCGGAACGGTGTGGTGTTAGTGAAAATATGAACCCAACTGCGTCCTTTTCAATGGAACCAGGGACCCAAGTGTCATCATAGGCTTTCCCTCGCAATCGAGGATTGCCTTCCAGAGAAAATTTGGATTTTCTGTGGGTCCAAAGATGGCTGAAGAGACCAATCTGGGATCGACAGATTCTGCCGCAACTCTGGCACATGTGTCCAGAAATAGTGGTGGGTGGAACTGCATTAGTCGGGCTGCAGGCTGTTGTTTCCGCCATTCCCACTTTTTCTGTTTCTACTATTAAGTTTTAAAATGTTTGGCTTCTTGAAATAGACTGTCTCCATCTGAGGTGATCCTGGGAAAGATACTCCCTTGAGTTAGTGTCGATGGAGCACTTCTTCATGTTGGACTTGAGGACATCCTTGAAGCACTTTCTCTGACGAACTACATTCTCCCACTTTTGGTTAATCAAGTTTGACAGTTTTTCATTGAGGCATTGGTGGAAGAGGTCTTGCTTAATGGAGTCCTATAAAGCTTCAATGTTAATCTTCTGTAGACATCTCTTCTGATGAAGCCGTCACTTGCGAGCCAGTTTTATGAGCATGGTTGAGCAGATGAGTCAATGATCAGTCCAGCCACCAGCAGCTACTAGAACAGCCTGGATGATGCAGACATCTTTGGGATCCTGTTCATGGACAATGACGTAATCGATCAAGTGGCGGTGCTTAGATCACGGATGATGCTATGATGTTTTGTATTTGTTTTTTCTGGCGTAACAGGGTGTTGATGATGATGACTCCATTCTCCGTGCATTTAGTCAAGGGAAGGATGCCGTTGGAATTGACTTTACCCACTCCTTCTTTCCCGATGGTTCCATTACAGAGGTTTATGTTTCTTCCAACTCTGGCATGCATATCACCGAGCAGAATAAGTTTGTCTCCCACAGGAACAGTAGAAAGGACCTGATCAAGATTGACGTAACATTCATAATAGGAGTGAAGAATCAGGGCATATACGCTGATGACAGTAGAATATTGGCTCCCCACCAGTTTGAGACATAGAGTCATGAGGCGCTCACTCATCAAGTAAATTCTTGATGGAGAAACCAACTCTGTGCAGCCGCCGCTGTTCTTCCTGTCTGCCTTTCCAGAAGAGGGTACAGCCAGCTCCTTGTTCCTTGAGCTGCCCCTTCTCTTCTCGTCGAGTATCATTGAGGGCAGCTACGTCAGTGTTGTGTCGTCTGAGTTTCCGGGCCACGATTAAGGTGCAGCATTCTGGGCGTTCACTTTTAGTCTTGTCCATAAGGGTCCTGACATTCCAGTTCCCAAAGGTAATTATCTGACTTTTAGTTTTGTTTCCACCACAGTAATGGGGATCCTTCTGAACGTGGTTATCCAGTCCGGAAGAAGTGAGACAGACTATGTTTAGGGCCACTTTCCTAGCTCCTTCCCCACGTGGGGTGAGCAGAGTGGATCATTTGAAAGGACTTCTTAGTCGCAGGTACAGCTGCAGAAACACACTCTTGTTTCTGCTGAGTGTTAGACGACCTTCTTGTAGCTGCCACTAGAAGCTTCCAGACTTCACAATCAAGCTCCCGTCGTCACTAGCTGGTCACCAAAAACACTGTATTGAATGGGCCAGAAGATGTTGTTCCTTTAATGAAACACGCCTGTGCATGATTTATTTTATTGTGGAGAAGCTAATAATTGTTTTTTTACCCTGTTATCTGGCAACAAAACTGACACCTGTTTTTTACAAGGAGTCATGTTTGCATTGACCACAATACCCGCGGTCGGAATGCAAACCAAAAACATAACTCTGATAATGTATGCACTGTCCTTGAAATTGATTGGTCCACACCCGAGACAGCGTTCCTTAGAGCCTAGTCTCACATGGTGTTGGACCAGATGACGCCAAAAAGCTGTTGTACAGTAGCTTCCACACAGTTCTTGAGAGAATGGGACCATGAATCCAATGGCAAGGAGACCAGTACGATTGGAGATATCGTTCTGCTGCAGTCTTGGTCCGCCTTCACAGCTGTTGAGATGTTAACATCTTCTTCCTCCTGCTCTGCTGTTGAGGACTTGTTAACCCATGGCTGGTGGCAGACATGCTTATTATAATGGCGGCCTATACTCGCCATGTGGAAGCATCGTTAAAGGGTATATGTCGCTTTTCAAGAGGAAAACCATTGGCATTTTCAGTCCTAACCACACCCTGGTGGTGCTGTCACTGCTTGGTCCACAACTGCTTATCCGCCAGGGTTGCCGCTGCTTATTTTGCAGCTAAAGTTCACAGAAGGTCGTTCCACTATCCACCACCTGCGGATACGCTGGGTCCCTGATATACAATACCCTGGCGTCTACAAACTAAGCCGTGTCTGTGGCAGTAGTTACATTGGGGAAACTAACCGACATGTCTCGGACTGTGTTCATGAGCATAAGGAAGATTTGAAACACGGTAGGACCAACACGGTAGCCTTGGCTGATCATTGTTTTAATGCGGTTGGCTCACACGCCAATTGATTTCTCTAAGACGAAGGTACTTTGTAAGCCCACTGGCTATCAAAAAAATTCGTTCATGAAGCCATCCACATATACAGACACAGTCACATTTTCGACCGAGACGATGGGTACAAACTCAGCAATCATTGGAAGAACGTCATCAACCAGTTTAAGTCATAACTGGTGTTGTTCTCATCCTGCCACCTTCCGATGTTAGTTTTTATTTTCCCCGTAGGTTCGGCTCTCCGATCTTACATTAACAGGTGAAACAAATTTCACACCAACATAGCCCCTTCCGCATGCTGACCTAGACGTGGCGGCAGCTCTGCGATCTTACATTAACATGCCAATCTCTCACATTAACCTAACCACCTCCGCGCCCTCGTTATGAAGGCCGCTCTCCGATCTTACATTAATGTGCTAATTTCTCACATTAACATCACTAGCCACGTCGTTTATGACCCTTGGGCTACACCCATTTTCAACCTTTAAAACAGTCTGCCTCAGCAGCTTTCCCCCTCTTTCTTCTTCCTGATGACGATCACTTGTGTTGTGATTAAAACGTCAGAGCTTTTTTGTTTATTTTATTTTTATTAATTTGAACCTATCTACGTGACTTTACCGAAAGACCCAAATAATATGAATTCCTGCAGTCACGAAAGCTTTAAGTCAAGATTTATAGTAATAACTCTTCCTCAGATCTAATTAGATGAAATCATTACCAGATGTATTTGCACCATTCCTACAATGCAAGGCTCTCACGAAGGTGATATGTTTTACAGACGGGTAGAGTGTGCCATGGTTTCACATTAAGGGCAATGCTGCTCTGTGGTTTTAACCAATTGGATAATTGGAAAGTATTATTTAAAGTCTGGTAAATTTGGACTGTGGCACTGACGCAAATGGCCGGCTCTTTTTTGAATAACAACCACCATTAGTTTAACAAGCCTAACTGATGAAACCCAAATGGGAGCCGGTATAATTATATTGCTTAAAACAAATGCTGCTGGGGAATGTTGGTGGGAAAAGCCATTAGGCTGATGTATTTAAACATCGTATTCTGATTTATGTGGAGACACAAAAAGCGAGTTATGCTTCTACAGTATTTGCTTGTGCAAAGCATGGACAATCATTGCCACAGAGACTGAATCAGCTCGGTGGCTAGGAGATGTTAACTACCTCACCTGGTATGGAGGAGGCCGAGGGTTTGATCCCGACCCTGATGCCTTTATAAGGAGTACCTTGGATATCGAGGTGGTTACATTTTTGGAAAGTGTAGCAAAAGCCAAAAGCGTGATATTCAATACTTAAGCTTGACCTAAATAATGAGCTTACATACACGCAACCAAAAATAGACACATCACAATGGAAATGTGCTGTACTGAATGCCAAATTTACTACTATAATGAGCCAATAATGTCTGTGTCCCGCACGTGACGTCACTCCACGTCGAGCAGGCCCCCTCATTAATACTCATGAATAGACTAATCTCTCACAATACAAAGGCCACTGCCACAGCCATTGACATGCTAATCTTACAATACAAAGGCCACTGCCCCAGCCTCTGTGGTTGGACCATCTCTAGCTCCACCCACCTACCTTGATGCACTCATCTCAGGCCTATATAAGACCTTGTCTCAGCAACTTTCGGGTGACGTCACTCCACATGGGGGGGGGGGGGCGAGGTGCCTCCTCCCCCCTCCTCAGCGTCAACTTAGAAACTCACTACAAAGGCAGAACCCTCACGTCACGCGATCTCCCTAACGCTATTGAGACATCAAAGTAAAAAGGACGTCATGATGAACAAGGGATTATAACCTTTAAATGAAATGGGTCTGTCACCGCGGCCTTACAAATTGCACACAAATGGATGCAATGAATATCATTTCGCGGTCTGATTTACTGCAATAGATTTACTGCAATACACCCATCCTTGGACGGGCAAAAGGCTAGTAAACAAATAATCCCCTCGCCTGCTCCCCACCACAATATCACACAATGATATAGTACTTCCTTGTACAGTATACCCGCTAAAGACCAAAACTAATCCCCATGATAGGTAAATTGATATACATAGAGCTTGCCGGCGATAGGTCTAAACCACGAACTATGAACTCGTGATATTCAAGGGTCTCCCGTATTTGGAGTGTGCATGTTCTCCCCATGGTCACGTTTCCTTTTCTCCAGGTCCTCCGGTTTTTTTCTCCACATCTAAAAACATGCGTTAAGATAATTACTGCTATAAATATTCACATAAGCCACTACGTTGAGCAATCATATGTGGCCAGGCTGCTTCTGGAAAAGAGCTATATATCTCGGTGGGCCTTACCTGGTCAAATAAAAATAGGTCGCTTACAGGAGCTGAATGGATTGCCACATCACAGGGACGCAAGGAATCGCAGCATGGAGAGGGCTTCATCCAGCAGTGGATTGATCCTGGTTTATGTTTTGCAAATAGTAAACGTAAGCGTGCACTTCCAAATGAAGGTGTTTAAAGTATCTGTTTATCTTCTTTGGTTCTTTCGGTAAAGTCACGTAGAATGAGAATAAAATAATAAAATAAAAATAAGACAATAAAATTCTCACGACGTTTCGGCCGCAACACAAGCGACCTTAAATTTTGATTTAAAGCTTTCGTGACTGCAGTAATTCATATTCTTAGTTTTTTCGGTAAAGTCACGTTGAAGGGAAACAACAAAATAATAATACATATATAAAACAATAAAAAATTCTCACGACGTTTCGACCATAACTCAAACGGTCGTCTTCAGGTGTGTTGGTTTGCATAAATGTATTTTTAAACGGCGCATTTATTTATTTATAAAAACGTTAGCGCCACGCGCAACGATTTGGCAGTTTATTTAGGACTAGTCCATCTATATTCTGAAAAGAGGAGGGGGGAGACGAAATTTTTTATAATGTATGCTGTCTGAAAGCCACTGTAAGCGTGAACAATCAATTAAGACCTGAAATGGTTTATCAAATCTTTCCAATGATTGCTAAGATAGAATCCATCTTCTCGGTTGAAATTGTCTCTGTGCTTGTATATGTGGATAGCCTCATGAACGAATCTCTCATGGAAGCCAGATGGCTTACAAAGAACCTCTGTCTTGGAAAAGTCAATGGCATGTGAGCCTACTGAATTAGAACAATGATCTGCCACGGCTGAGGTGTTGGTCCTACCGTGTTTAAGGTCTGCTTTGTGTTCACGAATGCGGTCCGAGACATGGCGTTTGGTTTCTCCAATGTAACTACTACCCCAGAGGCAACTTAGTTTGTAGACACCAGGGTATTGTATGTCCGGAATCACATCTTTTACAGACGGAACCAGATCACGGATTTTATGTAATGTGTTGAAACGGACCTGGATCTTGTGTTTATTCAAGATTTTGGAGATTTTTTTGTGATCCCCGCAATGTAGGGTAAAGTGATGGTTTTGAAAGGCTCCTCAAGAGGGTTCTTCTTCATGGTTTGAGTGATAGCTTTGCGGATTGTATAGTCGGAGTAACCATTAGCCCTAAGAGCTTGGTGTACGTGCTTGAGTTCACTGCTTATGTGTTCCTGGTCGGATATGCATTTATAAATAAATAAATGCGCCGTTTAAAAATAAATTTATGCAAACCAACACACCTGAAGACGACCGTTTGAGTTATGGTCGAAACGTCGTGATAATTTTTTAGTGTTTTATATATATTTTATTATTTTGTTGTTTCCCTTCAACGTGACTTTACCGAAAAAACTAAGAATACCTCAATGTTATCAATAAACTCTATATACTCTCCAATCAGCTGAGCCACCAACAATAAGTCGTTATATATCACAATGCCATATTGCAAAAAATGGCGGTTTTTCTTCCCATCAACGACCAGCACCACGGACAACGAACAAGCTTCGTTCAGACGGACGACTCAATCCATGCTCGGGAACGAAAGAGGGAGAGAGACAGCCATAATGCGTTGTTATACTCCATGTTATAAACCATACCATTAACCGTGGTGTGAGAGGTATTAAGAGGCAATATCAGCGAAAGAGCTGCGGTCTGACGGTAACCGTAAAATACAATTAATTAAGAACCATTGTAAAGATGTTTTAAACCATTTCGGAACTTCATTAGATTTATTGGCTGGTTAGGGAGGCTATATTAAGTTTGCGAGGTCTGAAACTCCAGGCCAAACATAAACTTCCGTTATCTCCGAAAAAGTAAGATGGATTGATGACCAAGCTGTGGAGGTCTGCCTAAATTCATGAGATGTCCATTGTTTCACAAGAGATAGCATGACTCGGATAAGAAATACACTATTAATTCTTATACACTGGTCCATGCATACAATTAGTATATTAGTGGACTACGTTAGAGAAGGAGAAGATCAAGGGAGTAGAGGAGAAGAGGAGGGCCGGGGTGCCCGGAGCCCAGAGAGTGCCCAGAGGGGCCAGAGAGCCAGGGGCAACCCTCATGTTTATGTTGGCTGGATAGCATGTGCTCCCGTGCATGTGAGGTTGCTCTCAACAGAAGTCGTTCCTTGCACGAGAATGGCTGAAACGCTGAGTAACCACTCAGAGGTATAGTGGTTAAGCAGTGGAGACGATATAGTGGAAAAACAGTGGAGATTTCTGAAATATAGAAGACAAAGTGTGTTGCTAAAAAAATCTTGGAGGAAAGAGAGAATACATGTGTGCCTCTTGGAGAAGGAAAGGCATTGCTCAAAACTGTGCTGCAAGGTCACGTGGCATGAATCACATGAGTTTAGAAAAAACGTGACTGTAAACCAACAAGCTTGTGAATAATTATCATGGTGAAGACACCTCTATACGTTGGATACTGAAGGAAAACCATCGTGCTACGCATCGTCAAAGCACAACAACACCTGACATTTGAGAAGTACAATTTCATCGTTCTACACATCGTCAATACCCTACAACACCTGGAAAGTCACCAGCTGCATCAAGCATCTGACTGTTGTATTGTTCGAAAGACACTGTGTGTAACGACTTTACATCCACCGGCACAGCGGATTTCTAAACGCCTGCCATGTCACCTTCTCAACACTAGCGTCAGAGACCGTCTGATACAGACTGAAAGCTGATTTCCTTTGTTGCACTGTTTGTCTTTTCATGAATGTCATATTGTGCACTGGGTTATGCCTTATTAACCTAAATTCTGAATTTAGCTATTCATGTATTTCTATTACAGTATCACATATTCTTTGGACCAAGTGTCAATTGCCTATTTGATGACTGGTACTCTGATTATTTTTTACAAATAAGGAACTTGTTTTATTTAAAATGTGTATGTGTGTGTGGTTGAACAGTGTAACAAATCCATGCGTTACATGTGTAGAGTTGCAGCGCCGACCTGGGCAAGGCCTATGATACAATCAGTAGGCCAGGGCTCTGGATTGTTTTTCGTGATTTCAGAGTCCCTTACCATCTGCTCACAATGAGTAAGGACCTTCACGATGGTGGGCAGGCCCGGATAAAGTTGCGTGCCCGGGAGTCAGATCAATTGCCTGTTTACAGTGGGGTGTGACAGGGATCTACAGTGAGGGAAAAAAGTATTTGATCCCCTGCTGATTTGTACGTTTGCCCACTGACAAATACATCATCAGTCTATAATTTTAATATTAGGTTTATTTGAACAGTGAGAGACAGAATAACAACAACAAAATCCAGTAAAACGCATGTCAAAGATGTTATAAATTGATTTGCATTTTAATGAGGGAAGTGAGTATTCGACCCCCTCTCAATCAGAAATATTTCTGGCTATCAGATGTATTTTATACAGGTAATGAGCTGAGATTAGGAGCACACTCTTAAAGGGAGTGCTCCTAATCTCAGCTTGTTACCTGTATAAAAAACACCTGTCCACAGAAGCAATCAATCAATCAGATTCCAAACTCTCCACCATGGCCAAGACCAAAGAGCTCTCCAAGGATGTCAGGGACAAGATTGTAGACCTACACAAGGCTGGAATGGGCTACAAGACCATTGCCAAGCAGCTTGGTGCGAAGGTGACAACAGTTGGTGTGATTATTCGCAAATGGAAGAAACACAAAAGAACTGTAAATCTCCCTCGGCCTGGGGCTCCATGCAAGATCTCACCTCGTGGAGTTGCAATGATCATGAGAACGGTGAGGAATCAGCCCAGAACTACACGGGAGGACCTTGTCAATGATCTCAAGGCAGCTGGGACCATAGTCACCAAGAAAACAATTGGCAACACACTACGCCGTGAAGGACTGAAATCCTGCAGCGCCCGCAAGGCCCCCCTGCTCAAGAAAACTCATATACATGCCCGTCTGAAGTTTGCCAATGAACATCTGAATGATTCAGAGGACAACTGGGTGAAAGTGTTGTGGTCAGATGAGACCAAAATGGAGCTCTTTGGCATCAACTCAACTCACCGTGTTTGGAGGAGGAGGAATGCTGCCTATGACCCTAAGAACACCATCGCCACCGTCAAACATGGAGGTGGAAACATTATGCTTTGGGGGTGTTTTATGCCAAGGGGACAGGACAACTTCACCGCATCAAAGGGACGATGGACGGGGCCATGTATAGTCAAATCTTGGGTGATAACCTCCTTCCCTCAGCCAGGGCATTGAAAATGGGTCATGGATGGGTATTCCAGCATGACAATGACCCAAAACACACGGCCAAGGCAACAAAGTAGTGGCTCAAGAAGAAGCACATTAAGGTCCTGGAGTGCCCTAGCCAGTCTCCAGACCTTAATCCCATAGAAAATCTGTGGAGGGAGCTGAAGTTTCGAGTTGCCAAACGTCAGCCTCGAAACCTTAATGACTTGGAGATGATCTGCAAAGAGCAGTGGGACAAAATCCCTCCTGAGATGTGTACAAACCTGGTGGTCCAACTACAAGAAACGTCGAACCTCTGTGATTGCCAACAAGGCTTTTGCCACCAAGTACTAAGTCATGTTTTGCACACGGGTCAAATGCTTATTTCCCTGATTAAAATGCAAATCAATTTATAACATTTTTTACATGCGTTTTTCTGGATTTTGTTGTTATTCTGTCTCTCACTGTTCAAATAAACCTACCATTAAAATTATAGACTGATCATTTCTTCGTCAGTGGGCAAACGTACTAAATCAGCAGGGGATCAAATACTTTTTCCCCTCAATGTATGTGAGGAGTCTGTGGGTCGCAACATCACGTACGGCTGGACGTAGGACATTCCAGACTAAGAGGGTTAATGATGGCAATGTCAACGATACTGAACCAGCCAGCACAACTCACTGCCAATAACACATATCACATAATTCACCCTTAAGCAATTGTTCAATCAATTAATTGAATCACTACAATTAAAACCAAAGAATCTCCCAGAACAAACACTTCGCACTCTCCTCCGTCAGCCACCTGCATCGACAATAGAAACGCATCAGTCCAGCAGTGGATAAAACCTGGCGTCGGAGGTATGGGGGGGGCGGCGGCTTACACTTGCGGTGGACAGCAGGGGGGTGGCTGGATGCAGTAGCCATCGCAGATCAAGCGGTAGTACTTGTCATCGACTGCCATGCGCCAGGGTAATGGGCCTCTCCTACACCCACACACATCACACTGAGCGGCACACACGTCACACCGAGGAGCACGCACGTCACACACCGAGGAGCACGCACATCACACACCGAGCAGGTTGCACAGGTCTCCTTTATCAAGACAAACGTGGAGCAGATTACAACTACAACTCTTCTACGCCTGTCACAATGCCCCCCTCTCCCCCCACCCCAGTTTATGGGGGGCCGCGGGCCTCACTCCACCCCTTCGCGTCAGCCCCCCCTAATAAATGGTCCGGTTGCATTGTGAATGCACCACTCGAATGACGTGCAGTCCCGTGGCGCACTGTAACGGGCTCGTGATTTACTCACTAAAATTCAATGTAAAAAAATAAAAACGATCCCAAGACATTATTTAAAATAAAGTATGGCCATCGTGTGTCAGCATCACAGGCGAAAATTGGCATGTAAAAAAAAACTTCACTCCGAATCACTCAATTGGGATTGCTCGCAGCAAAGAGCACTTGACCTGCTTGCAGGTTAGGTGCTGAATAACCGTGTGTCACACAGAGAACAGTTGCCACTGAGGGTGCCCTTTTAAAATGCTTGAGATGAGATGTGATTATCGCGTGTAAATGTGCACACTAAAATAAAAAAAAAATCATAATTATAAGCGAACTATTATCGTTTCAGGTGGCAGGGTGTTGCAGCGGTGATATTTGACCCTCGCAACAAGAAGGGCCTTGGTTAATCATCCGACTGGCACTTTGCGGATGTATGGGTTATCCACTTTGCTCACGTAGCTAGAAAACACACAATCACAATGTAACTGGGTATTGGCCAAGCATCCCAATGCTAGTTACCTGCAAATTACTTCACTGGGATGACACTCGGCAGCAGAGCCGGATGATGACATTGCTGGGGCCCTATGCCATTGTCAAGCTTAAGAGGCCCCTTCTATGAATGCCTGTATATTTTTGTCAGCAGAATGAAAATAACTGCTTTAGAGAGTCTTTTTTTCTCACCGATCTTAATTTTTTTAAACAATTATGTTAAAACTCGAAACCTCGTGTCCATTTCTTGTTTCGTATTTAGAGCCCCCCCCCCCCTCTCTTAATGCGAGGCCCTAAGCTGTAAGTGTAGCCGGTGTGAGCTCGCCTGTGATGAATAACACGTATAATTGCGCATTCTTATTTTCTATTGGTGGCCAGGAGAATGTATTATTATTTAAGGGAATGCAATGGTGATCAGGGGATTGGACCCAGAGCCCCACGTACACAGTAGAATACAAGGGAACGCCCACAGTACAGATTTGAGCTGACCTCCGGATTGATAAATTGAACTGTGTTGTGACGTGGAGGGTGTTTCTGAACGCTATTGTGACCGACCCGTCCCGACGGGAGGAGAGAGGACAGGGTGGACCGGCTGCATGAGCTTACTCTCCGGCACTGCACAGCACAACATCGCCTCCCTACTGCAAAAAAACTCGGCAGGACCCTCCTGAAAATAAAAGTCTTCGGAATCAGTGAGGCCTGTCCTTGGGAGGACAGGCGTAGTCTTGGTCGTCACAAGCGAACATTTGTTTCTCCATATTAATTTGTATCTCCGGGTTACCATCAGGGCTGGGCGCTGCAAGCTTAGCTTCTGAGATCTGATGAGACTGGTAGGCGTTTTTTAAAAGGTAATTTCGGCACGTGGAGCCCAAGCATGCAACAACTTTATGCAACTTCTTGGTTCTTTCGGTAAAGTCACGTAGAATGGAAATAAAATAATAAAAAATAAAACATAAAAAAATTCTCACGACGTTTCGGCCACAACACAAGTAGCCTTCTTCAGGTGAAGGAACAGAACTGTCGGGACGACAGCGCTTCAATAACTGCTGCTAAGATTCGCAGCGTCTTTTAGGCTAGGTGTGAGAGGTAAAGCGCCTTGACAAAGGAGTTTACATATCAAACAGGATAATTTAGCATTGAAATAGCTGTGTTAAAGTGTTGGATCAGCAGGGTGTTAAAGTCAGATATTAGCATGTAACTGGAAGATTAGCATGATGTTAATGTGAGAGATTAGCATGCGACTGGTCACGGAAATAGCTATATTAAAGTCAAAGTTTACATATCAAGCGAGGCATTTAGTATATGGACGCTAAAGGACTGCAACTACCCAACTATCATACAATAAACCGATGTGAAAAAAAAACTAAGTATAAACTACATCAATATAATAAATGTACTCAATATATTTTTCAAAAAGTTGAGCTATAAACATAAAGTAACTAGGTATACACTACACTATATAATGAATACCATATAGTAAACGAATTAATACAACTAAAATATAACTACATCAATGTTATCAATAAACTCTATATACTCTCCCATCAGCTGAGCTACTAACAATAAGTCATTATACATTACAATGCCCTATGGCGAAAAAATGGGTGGCGGTTTTTTCCTTCTTTCAAACGTTAGCACCATGGAGAGCGACGAGCCTCGTTCAGACGGACGAGTCCATCCATGCTCGGAACGGAGGAGGGGGGAGAAACAGCCACGATGTGCTGCTCTGTCCTGTGTTGCGTTACAACCATGCCATAAACTAGACTACTATACATTGTAATGTTATACCTTCCAATCTAAACTACATTGTATAATATCGTATACACAGCCCAATGTAAGCTCGAACATTATGCATGATATTGATATGTCTCCAACTAAAATTTTCCAACATTACACGACTATTCACCATAATGTACACTACCATAGACAAACCCACCCTTGAATTATACAATGCGTTACTTTACACTACCCTATACTTTAGACTGTAAAATGTTAGACTTGTAATATTACACTATGTATTATTCTACCAACCCTACTGTATACCACACTGCTGTATATTCACTATACAATTACGATACTATATATTGCCTTATGAATTATGTTAAACATTACAATGTTATATTATTTATTATTATATAACATGCTATAAACCATACCATTGACCGTCGTGTGAAAGCTATTAAGAGGCAGTGCCAGCGAATGGACTGCGGTCTGAAAGTCACCATAAAATACAATCAATTAAGAACCGAAATGGTTTATAACATCTTTCCAATGGTTACTAAGCCAGAATCCATCTTCTCGGTTGAAATTGTCTCTGTGTTTGTATATGTGGATGGCCTCATGAACGAATCTCTCATGGTAGCCGGATGGCTTGCAGAGAACGTCCGTCTTGGAGAAGTCAATGTCATGTGAGCCCACTGAATTATAACAGTGATCTGCCATGGCTGAGGTGTTCGTCCTACCATGTTTCAAGTCTGCTTTATGTTCACGGATGCGGTCCGAGATATGTCGTTTGTTTTCTCCAATGTAACTGCTACCACAGAGGCAACTTAGTTTGTAGACGCCCGGGTACTGTATGTCTGGAACCACATCTTTTACAGACGGAACCAGATCACGGATTTTATGTACTGTGTTGAATCGGACCTGGATCTAGTGTTTATTCAGGATTTTGGAGATATTTTTTGTGACCCCCGCAATGTAGGGTAAGGTGATGGTTTTGAATGGCTCCTCAAGAGGATTCTTCTTCATTGCTGGAGTGATGGCTTTGCGGATTGTGTAGTCGGAGTAACCATTAGCCTTGAGAGCTTGGTGTACGTGCTTGAGTTCACTGGCAATGTGTTCCTGGTCGGAAATGCATTGGGCACTATGGTATAGAGTCTTGATGAGGGAGTTCTTCTGGGATGAATGGTGGTGGGAATCCGGTTTAAAGTAAGCATCCGTATGGGTAGCTTTCCTGTAGACAGAGTGGCTCATTGAACCATCAGGTCTCCTTTTAATAAGGACATACACAAAGGGTAGCTTGCCATCTTTTTCGACTTCCATGGTAAATCTGATGGCTGGGTGTATGGAATTGATGTGGTCGAGGAATTGGTCTAGAGCAGGCCGGCCATGTGGCCAGATGATAAAAGTGTCATCCACGTACCTCTTCCATAACGTCGGGCGTAGAGTGGCAGTCTGGATGGCATCAGTTTCAAATTTCTCCATGAAAACGTTGGCCCCCGTGGTGCCTCACCACAAACGTGGGGCCCGGTCAGCCGCGTCGACTGTCGTGATCGCGTACAGGTGGTGAAACTGCCACACATGAACCATGATACCTTGCTGATCTCGTGTCAAGGAGAATAAACCAGCAGCCCGTCGCTAGCAATGGGAATGATCGGTAAGGGAACACATTGGGCTCTACAGAGGCACTCCACTATTATACACCACTACTATACAGTAAACATTGGGCTCTATGGAGGCCTGTCGTTAAGGGATTACTCGTTAACATGGGGTGGTCGTTAAGAGGGGTTCTATTGTATATAACAAGTTTAAATATTTAATAAGTTAATAGAGAGTACTCAACTGAGATGGCGGAGGAGTTTGCTAAACTCACAATACAAAGACCACTGTCCCAGCCTCTGTGGTTGGACCATCTCTAGCTCCACCAACCTACCTTGATGCACCTATCTCAGGCCTATATAAGACCTTGTCTCAGCAACTTTCTCTCTCACCTGACCTGAAGACGATTGCTTGTGTTGCGATCGAAACGTCGTGATATTTTTATTATTTTTTATCTACGTGGCTTTACCAAAGGACCCATAGAATATAATCATAAACAGGTTACGTCCTCTACATGAACCCCCCCCCCTCATTATTAATCATGAACAGGTGACGTCCTCCAAATGGACACCCCCCTCCATTGATAATAATTAGCGGGTGACATCACTCCACATGGGGGGGGGGGCGAGGTGCCTCCTCTCCCCTCCTAAGCGTCAACTTATAAACTCACTACAAAGGCAGAACCCTCACGTAACGCGATCTCCATAACGCTATTGAGACATCTAAGTAAAAACAACGTCATGATGAACAAGGGATTATAACCTTTAAATGAAATAGGTCTGTCACCGCGGGCTTACAAATTGCACACAAATGGATGCAATGAATATCACTTCGCGGTCTGCTTTGCGCTTGCAAGTTTCAGATTTACTGCAATACACCCATGCTTGGACGGGCAAAAGGCTAGTAAACAAATAATCCCCTCGCCTGCTCCCCACCACGATATCACACGATGATATAGTACTTCCTTGTACAGTATACCCAATAAAGACCAAATCTAATCCCCATGATAGGTAAATTGATATACATAGAGCTTGCCGGCGATAGGTCTAAACCACGAACTATGAACTCGTGATATTCAAGGGTCTCCCGTATTTGGAGTTTGCATGTTCTCCCCATGGTCACGTTGGGATAATGACTGCTATGAATTTTCACATAAGCCACCTCGTTGAGCAATCATATGTGGCCAGGCTGCTTCTGGAAAAGAGCTATGTATCTCAGTGGGCCTTACCTGGTCAAATAAAAATAGGTTGCTTACAGGAGTTGAATGGATTGCCACATCACAGGGATGTGAGGAATCGCAGCATGGAGAGGGCTTTATCCAGCAGTGGATTGAGTGTTCTTGTTGAAACGTGTGTATTTAATATTTCTCTGATGTTCTTTTAGTCTCGTGCTGATCATTTGTCCTGTTTGCCCAACATAACATTTGCCACAAGTGCAGTTAATCCTGTACAAACCTTCTGTTGATAGCTTAGGTAATACATATTTTATACCAGAAGTCGAGTTCAAGAAACATAAGTACGTTTTTATTTCAACTGAAATGTATATATACATATATAAATATACATGTCCATACAACCACGTCTCAATGTCTATGTCTGGGAGAACACGCTAGTTTCTCCCTCTGTGGAGTCTCCACCACTTTTCTTTCTTCTTGTTTCCCAGCTCCTCGTCTTGGTGCTCCTTCCCTCTGTCTCCTCCTCGTTCATTCTCCTCTTCATCTTTCTCCAGCTGCCGTGTGCAGCACATGAAGCTCCAAATTGCCCAACGCCAGAAACTGTTCTTTCTCTCTCCCTTAGAAGATGGGATGTGCTTAATCTCTTTCTTCTCTTCCTGAACACTCTCTGCCCTCCAAGGTTGCTCACATCTTCCTTCCTCATTCACCACTTCCTGCTTTGTATCGTCTTCAATCGTGTCGACCTCCTTCAGCTCTACCTCATTTGCCTCTAACTCAATAGCTCCTACTTCTTTTGCGTCTACCTCTATTGCCTCTACATCATTCGCCTCTACCAAAATCGCCTCACTCTCCTCCACCTCAATATCCCCTACCTTCACTTCTACCTCAATCACCTCTACGTCATTCGCCTCTAACTCATTCGGCTCTACCTCCATAACCACCTCCTGCTTGGCCTCTCCCTCAATCTCCTCTACCTCTTTTGCCACTTCCTGGATGGCATCTACTTCATATGCCTCAACCTCATTTGCCCCTTCCTGCTTTATTTCCTCCACCACGTTCTCAACTTTTGTTGCCATTTCCTGTTTGGCCTTTAGCTCATTCTTGTCTACCTCATTGATCAAGACCTGCATGGCCTTTTCTTCGATCGTGTCGACCTGAATTGCCTCGACCTGTTTCACCAATTCCTGCTTTGTATGTCTCGCAATCCCTTCTACGACATTGGCCACAACCTCTTTCACCACTTCCTGCTTGGCCACTGCATCTACCTCAATCACCGCTACCTCTACCTCACTCACCACTTCCTTCTTGGGCTCTACATCATTCCCCTCTCCCTCAATCTCGTTTTCCATCATCTCTTCTACTTCGCGAAATTTCATCTCAGTCCTTCGTAGCTTCCTATTCCTACGTTTCCTCTGAACACCATCCTCTCCTTCTTTCTTTGTCTCCACAACATCATCAACTTTCTTAGACACTTCCTGTTTGGCTATTCCCTCATTCCCATCTACCTCACTTGCCTCTACCTCTTTCCCTAAGTCCTCCTTGGCATCTCTCTCAATCCCTTCTACGACATTGGCCACTACCTCTTTCACAAATTCCTGTGTGGCCACTGCATCTACCTCAATCACCGCTACCTCTACCTCATTTGCCTCTACCTCACTCGCCACTTCCTTCTTGGGTTCTCCATCATTCCCCTCTCTCTCAATCTCGTTTTCCTTCATCTCTTCTACTTCCCGAACTTTCATCTCAATCCTTCGTAGCTTCCTATTCCTACGTTTCCTCTGAACACAATCCTCTCCCTCTTTCTTTGTCTCCACAATATTCTCAACTTTCTCCGCCACTTCCTGTTTGGCCATTCCCTCATTCCGATCGACCTCATTTGGCTCTACCTCTTCTGCTAATACCTGTTTTGCATCTCTCTCAATCCCCTCTATGACATTGGCTGCTATATCTTTCACCACTTCCTGCTTGGCCACTGCTTCTACCTCAATCACCGCTACCTCTGCCTCATTCGCTAATTCCTGCTTGTCATCTCCTTCTAATACCTCTACCTTATTCAACTCTACCTCATTCATCACATCCTCCAAAGCCACTGCCTCAATCATCTCTACCTCAATCGTCCCAACCTCCACCACTTCCTGCATGGGCTCTCCCTCACTCCCCTCTCTCTCAGCCACCTCTTCTTTCACTGTCTCCAGAACTTTCTTCTTGTTCTTGTGCTTATTCCTATTCCTACGTTTCCTCTGAACACCATCCTCTCCCTCTTTCTTTGTCTCCACAACATTATCAACTTTCTTAGCCACTTCCTGTTTGGCTATTCCCTTATTCCCATTTACCTCACTTGACTCTACCTCTTTCCCTAAGTTCTCCTTGGCATCTCTCTCAATCACTTCTACGACATTGGCCACTACCTCTTTCACAAATTCCTGTGTAGCCACTGCATCTACCTCAATCACCGCTACCTCTACCTCACTCGCCACTTCCTTCTTGGGCTCTCCATCATTCCCCTCTCCCTCAATCTCGTTTTCCTTCATCTCTTCTACTTCCCGCACTTTCATATCAGTCCTTCGTAGCTTCCTATTCCTACGTTTCCTCTGAAGACCATCCTCTCCCTCTTTCATTGTCTCCACAACATTATCAACTTTCTTAGCCACTTCCTGTTTGGCCATTCCCTCATTCCGATCGACCTCATTTGGCTCTACCTCTTCTGCTAATACCTGTTTTGCATCTCTCTCAATCCCCTCTATGACATTGGCTGATATATCTTTCACCACTTCCTGCTTGGCCACTGCTTCTACCTCAATCACCGCTACCTCTGCCTCATTAGCTAATTCCCGCTTGCCATCTCCTTCTAACACCTCTACCTTATTCAACTCTACCTCATTCATCATATCCTCCAAAGCCACTGCCTCAATCATCTCTACCTCAATCGTCCCAACCTCCACCACTTCCTGCATGGGCTCTCCCTCACTCCCCTCTCTCTCAGCCACCTCTTCTTTCACTGTCTCCAGAACTTTCTTCTTGTTCTTGTGTTTATTCCTATTCCAACGTTTCCTCTGAACACCATCCTCTCCCTCTTTCTTTGTCTCCACAACATTATCAACTTTCTTAGCCACTTCCTGTTTGGCTATTCCCTTATTCCCATTTACCTCACTTGACTCTACCTCTTTCCCTAAGTTCTCCTTGGCATCTCTCTCAATCACTTCTACGACATTGGCCACTACCTCTTTCACAAATTCCTGTGTAGCCACTGCATCTTCCTCAATCACCGCTACCTCTACCTCACTCGCCACTTCCTTCTTGGGCTCTCCATCATTCCCCTCTCCCTCAATCTCGTTTTCCTTCATCTCTTCTACTTCCCGCACTTTCGTCTCAGTCCTTCGTAGCTTCCTATTCCTACGTTTCCTCTGAACACCATCCTCTCCCTCTTTCTTTGTCTCCACAACATTATCAACTTTCTTAGCCACTTCCTGTTTGGCTATTCCCTCATTCCCATCTACCTCATTTGCTTCTACCTCTTTCCCTAAGTCCTCCTTGGCATCTCTCTCAATCCCTTCTATGACATTGGCCACTACCTCTTTCACAAATTCCTGTGTGGCTACTGCATCTACCTCAATCACCGCTACCTCTACCTCATTTGCCTCTACCTCACTCGCCACTTCCTTCTTGAGCTCTACATCATTCCGCTCTCTCTCAATCTCGTTTACCTTCATCTCTCCTACTTCCCGAACTTTCATCTCAATCCTTCGTAGCTTCCTATTCCTATGTTTCCTCTGAACACAATCCTCTCCCTCTTTCTCTGTTTCCAAAACATTCTCAACTTTCTCCGCCACTTCCTGTTTGGCCATTCCCTCATTCCCATCGACCTCATTTGGCTCTACCTCTTCTGCTAATACCTGTTTTGCATCTCTCTCAATCCCCTCTATGACATTGGCCGCTATATCTTTCACCACTTCCTGCTTGGCCACTGCTTCTACCTCATTCACCGCTACCTCTGCCTCATTCGCTAATTCCTGCTTGCCATCTCCTTCTAACACCTCTACCTTATTCAACTCTACCTCATTCATCACATCCTCCAAAGCCACTGCCTCAATCATCTCTACCTCAATCGTCCCAACCTCCACCACTTCCTGCATGGGCTCTCCCTCACTCCCCTCTCTCTCAGCCACCTCTTCTTTCACTGTCTCCAGAACTTTCTTCTTGTTCTTGTGTTTCTTCCTATTCCTACGTTTCCTCTGAACACCATCCTCTCCCTCTTTCTTTGTCTCCACAACATTATCAACTTTCTTAGCCACTTCCTGTTTGGCTATTCCCTCATTCCCATTTACCTCACTTTCCTCTACCTCTTTCCCTAAGTTCTCCTTGGCATCTCTCTCAATCCTTTCTACGACATTGGCCACTACCTCTTTCACAAATTCCTGTGTGGCCACTGCATCTACCTCAATCACCACTACCTCTACCTCACTCGCCACTTCCTGCATGGGCTCTCCCTCACTCCCCTCTCTCTCAGCCACCTCTTCTTTCACTATCTCCTCCAGAACTTTCTTCTTGTTCTTATGTTTCTTCCTACTCCCACGTTTTTTCTTCATACCATTTCTCTCCCCCACTTTCTCCATCTCTTCGATCTCGTTCTCAACCTTGTTGCTATTCTGCATTGTCTGCTTCACATCCTCATTATTGGTGCTGACTTCTGCCTGCTGCTGCTCTTCTGCCTTTTGCTGCTGCTGCTGCTGGTGGTGGATGATGAAGCTCTTCAGCTCGGTGCTGTTCTGGAATTGCAGCAGCTCCCGCTGATATTTGGCCTGCTGCTGTGCACAATGATCCAGCAGGATCATCTCAACCTCCAGAATCTGGCGCTTAGCTTCTAGTCTTGTGTCAACGAGGAACCTCTTTCGCTGCCCCTTCGAGCGACGGTCTGGGGAGTCACATGGGGAGGAGAGAGCAGCACCACAATTGATTCGTTAATGGGTATTTGAGTATTTCCTGTATGATAATAGGTTTTTCCCGTTTTTACTGGCAACAAAACAGGTGTTAAGATGTTAAAACACCAAACTGAAACCTTTTACAAGGAATCATGTCTGCATTAACCATGATGCTTGTGGTCAGAATGCAAACAAAAAACATACTCTGATAATATATGCATTGTCCTTGAAACTGATTGGTCCACACCAGGGACAGCTTTCTTTTGAGCCTCGTCTCAAACGGTGTTAGACCAGAGGACGCCAAAAGGCGTATTTCCTGTATGTTATTTTGGTAAAGAAACTTGGCACCATTGACAGGAATCTAACTTAACTTGAGACCGATGTAACAATGATAACACTGTAGGGAGGTCTGGAGGTTGACTCATGTGCCGGAGACACCTCCTCCTCCAAATAACTTCATTAGGATTATGGGCTGGTTGGGGAGGCCATATTAAGTTTGCGAGGTCTGGAAACTCCAGGCCAAACATAGAAAAACTTCCGTTATCTCAGAAAAAGTAAGATGGATTTATGGGCAAGCTGTGGAGGTCTGGCTAAATTTAAAAGATGTCCATTGTTTCACAAGAGAGAACATGAATTGGATAAGAAATACACTATTAATTCTTATACACTGGTCCATTCATACAATTAGTATATTAGTGGGCTACGTTAGAAAAGATAAAGGGAGGAGAAGAGGAGGGTGCCCAAAGGGGCCAGAGAGCCAGGGGCAACCCTAATGTTTATGTTGGCTGGATAGCATGTGCTCCCGTGCATGTGAGGTTGCTCTCAACAGAAGTCATTCCTTGCACGAGAATGGCTGAAACGCTGAGTAACCACTCAGAGGTATAGTGGTTAAGCAGTGCAGACGGTATAGTGGTAAAACAGTGGAGATTTTAAAAGCAAAGTTTAAGATTTGCATTTGTCACTTTATATTGAGCCGATACATATGGCAAGTGAAATTAAGAAGACTTAAAGTGAGTTTTACAGAAAGAGAGGATACATGTGTGTCTCTTGGAGAAGGAAAGGCATTGCTCAAAACTGTGCTGCAAGGTCACGTGCCATGAATCACATGAGTTTAGAAAAAAACGTGACTGTAAACCAACAAGCCTGTGAATAATTATCATGGTGAAGACACCTCTATACGTTGGATACTGAAGGAAATCCATCGTGCTACACATCGTCAAAGCCCGACAACACCTGACATTCGAGAAAGAAGTACAATTGCATCGTTCTACACATCGTCAATACCCCACCACATCTGGAAAGTCACCAGCTGCATCAAGCACCTGACTGTTGTATTGTTCGAAAGACACTGTGTGTAACGACTTTACATCTGCCGGCACTGCGGGTTTCTAAACGCCTGCCATGTCACCTTCTCAACACTAGCGTCTGAGACCGTCTGATACAGACTGAAAGCTTATTTCCTTTGTTGCACTGTTTGTCTTTTCATGAATGTCATATTGTGCACTGGGTTATGCCTTATTAACCTAAATTCTGAATTTAGCTATTCATGTATTTCTATTACAGTATCACATATTCTTTGGACCAAGTGTCAATTGCCTATTTGATGACTGGTACTCTGATTCTTTTTTTTACAAATCAGGGACTTGTTTTAATTAAAATGTGTCTGTGTGTGTGGTTGAACGGTGTAACAAATCCATGCGTTACATGTGTAGTGTTGCAGCGCCGACCTGGTCAAGGCCTATGATACAATCAGTAGGCCAGGGCTCTGGATTGTTACTCGTATTTCCGGAGTCCCTAACCCTCTGCTCACAATCATTAAGGACCTTCACGATGGTGGGCAGGCCCGGATAAAGTTGCGTGCCCAGGAGTCAGAGCAATTTCCTGTTTACAGTGGGGTGCGACAGGGATCTACTCTGGCTGACACATTATTTAGCATCATCTTCGACCACATAGTTCGAGAAGTTTTTTTTTGATGGCTGTACCGGTGGATTTTTTAATATTTGCTACAGATACAATGGGAGGCTGATTGATGCCTGGGTGAGGTCAAGGGATGGCTCCCTACTGGTCAACCATGTTATGTACACTGATCATTTGGAAGTTGATGCTCACACTGAAAAATAGTTGGAGGTTCTGCTGCTAAGCCTGGAGCGTGTGACAAAGAGGTGGTGCCTTACCATCAGCCCCACCAAAACTAAGCACCCGCCTGAGTATTTTGTGTAATTTAATACTCCGCCCCCTCAACTACTCTTGAGTGATGGGGTAATTGTAGAGAGAAGTTTACGTACCTGGATAGTGTGCTTATGCAAAAATTCTGGTTTGGCAGCAGAGGTCTCACTCCGAATCGGTCAAGTGGCATATTTTCATCAGCTTCGTAACACTTTGGGGTATCTACCTGGTCTGTCACTCGACACAAAACGCTGGGTCTTCTTGGCCAATGATAGAATAAATGAAAAATCTGAACCAGCTTTACACTTTCAGACTGGCCTGCCTACGATCCACCCTGGGTTTAACTAGGCTGGAATGTGTGAACAGCTCACAGTGAGCTCCACTGGTGGGCAGGGCTGCATTGCCTGGGTCATGTAGCCTGCTTGCTCAGCCACCGCATCCCCAAGCAGCCTCTGTTTTTCCAGATAGAGGGGGCTAAATGGGCGTGGCACGGCCTGGAGAAGAGATGGACTGATGCAGTACAGGAGGATACGGAACTAAGTGGACTTGCCAAAGACTGGTACCACTGGTGTCAAGATCTGCCTCTATGGAGGAAGCTCGTGAAGGATGCTTATGGGAAGTTGGTGGCAGTTGCCCTCAAGCAAAAAAGGAGGGTGAGAGGAGCGACGCTCACAACAACAGACGGTGCACTGGATGACTAAAACGCAGCAAGTTGGCACAGTAGGATGCAAAGGTGGTGCGTCTGCCAGTCATCTCAGTCAGTCAACCCATCGCACTGGGGTCTGTCCCCTGATCTCCTGTCGGCAAGCCTTCGACACTTCAAGTGGCCTCGGAGTGCACCAGGCCTGGCACAAGCGCCATGGTGACGTCTCCGTCACTTAGTGGCGAATGAGGGCTGTTGTTGTTATCTGAGTCGGTTAGGGGCCTCCCCTAGGTCCACTCAGCCTCAAATAAGTATCTGATACGGTGTGTAAACATCGCCACTTGGGAGACAAAGACGGACAAGTGTGGTGCTGGCAACCCACCCCTCGTGTGCGGTGCCGGCCGTCATAGGTGCTCACTAACAGCACTTGCTCCTACAGTGTTTCAAGGCTATACACAAGATTTCTGTCTTTGTTTGTGTCTATGTGCAGTGTCTGTATGAGTGGTTGGGAGCAGTTGTGTCTGTGGGGATCGACCTGAGTTCGATTCCCATTCACAACCATCAGTGACTAATAAATAAAACCGGTCGTGTGCGTCCCCTACATCTACTCAAACTTAAAATAGTACCTCGTGCAACGTATAAACATCAACACTGGGGAGACAAAGGCATCCGGATGCGGTGCTGACCACCCACCCCATCATAGGTGCTAACTCGCTAACAGCACTTGACTCAATAGTCTGTTAAGGCTATACGGGGATCTGTCTTTGTATACAGGTGCATGTGTCTGTGTGTATGTCTGTGTGTGGAATTACAGTACTCACTTCCCGTCGGCTTGCTCATCTCTCCACCCTGCAACAAAATCACAGCAGCACACGTGAGACTCTAATCATATCACAGCTTACAACCACCACCACCATCATCATTACCGTCCTCATCATTAAACATTTCGAACAGACACACATTCACATATAGATGTTCTCTCAGATTAATGTTATCCTGATACAGCGCGCGTGTGGATGTACTCACGGAAGACATCGCCTTGAAGGCAGAACGAGAAGTCACGGATGGTCACGTTTTGTCAATAGATTTCGTTAACTGTGTTAATGAAGTGTTCAACCTCACGGATGTTTGTCAATGAGGTTTACCAAGTAATTTAACCGCGTTATCGATGTTCACTGACAACGTTGTTGAAGTGTGCTCCCGAATGCGATCTTTAAGCACACAGAGCGCGCGTCCACCTCCGTCTGTAACGATCGACCGTTGCTAAGGAAGTGACGTCACCTGTTAAGGTAGCAAACCCCGGAAACCACGTGGTCCACTGTATCCTCCAGGCCTGATTAGTTACACGACTGTCAAATTTTTACTTTAAACTTTCGTAACTTGCAGGAATTCATATTTTTGGTTCTTTCGGTAAAGTCACGTAGATAGAAAATAACATTTTAAGTGAAGGCAACAAACCCACGAGGTTTCGGTGGCAACACAAGCGGTCTTCATCACGTGTTGCGATCGAAACGTCGTGGGTTTTTTCTTTTATTTTAATTTATTTTTATTGTTATTATTTTCTATTTACGTGACTTTACCTGAAAGAACCAAGAATATAGTAAGGATTGTACCCTGGTCGCCACGGATGAAGAGGCCGAGCGGGCTCGGTTCGACTGTTGCCAGGTACCTCCACCACTCAGCTCGCAACACACACACAGTGTCCACTATGTAAAAATCAGGCTAAACTAAACCTTTCTAGAAGTTACTAAAATAATGCTATAAAAACAATGCAACAGTGATCATAAGAAATGTGATTGAAAGTTAACAATAGCGACATATATAACATATATTACTAAACCTAGCATCCTTCGCTAGCTGTTTGAGTCAATCCATAATAGCAGGAGTAACAATTATGTATGTTGATTAACTGCGAATAACCCAATCAATGACAGATATCCATTGTAATTTACATCAATACATTACCCCCCCTCCCCCCCCGTCTTCGTATCGGATCTGCTTACAAGCGACGACGTCACATTTATCCCCCGTCTACGTCTATTAAAGACCGAAACAGGGGAAGGATTTCACCACAACTCTGGCTGTCACCTGACGAGGCGGGTTGTTGTTGTAGTTACAGGCGAAACGTCACGGTACTTGAATTGTAAATGTTTTGGGTTTACTCTCCAACACACCGATGTGCTGAAATAGTCACTAATTGGCATGTTTTGTTTACGTGACAAACTTGACTAAGATTTACGCGATCTAACCCAAACAAACAAAAACACCCTCTAATCAGTAAATATTTGTATTAATTCCACGAATGGACCTTGGCCTGGGACTGTGCGGATTGAGAAGTTATGGATGCAGCTTCTGTTTGTGCTGCCATCAGAATGACCAACAAATAAATAAATAATACACACGGATTGGTGACTACAGTACTAGACCCCCAGTGCTTTTATATTTAAAAGTGTATGTGCTTTGTGGTTGCTTTATTGCGCATGTTGTTCATACTGTGTAACACTTGTTTGAACGCAGGTGATGGGGTTGTCCATGTTGGGTGTCATTACAGCCAAAAACAAGCAGCAGTACGAAGACCAGGACGCCGTGGCCGACCATGAGGACGGAAATTGGCCTCGCCCGGTCACAACGTACGACAGCAGTACAGGTTTCCCTCCACACATGCACACAC